>NW_024757224.1:0-142500 GCF_018991925.1 Homarus americanus
CATGGTCCAAACGTTCTACATTCCGGCAGAATATAGAGACAGTCGAGAAGAAGTATAAACTGCAACACTTAAAGCACTCAGAATGAATGGAAAAGAACATTTATTCTAACTAACGCTTAATAATGTAAACGAGTGGCTAATACTAATAACTGCCACACCCTGGTTGCTTGAAATACTGGGTATCACTTGTATTTGTATTCTCATCATAACTGCCTCATGGAAATGAAAGGACACAACATTATTCTACTCTGTAAATTGTCTTCAATGATTCGAGCAGAAGTTGGGTGGTGGAGCCAGGGAAGGCAGGGGATTGGGAAGTCGAGTGCACTGCATACAAACTTTATTATTTAACACCTTTAAACAACAGTACTGTCGCTGTGCATCATAAATTGCACATTTCATAATAATAATAAAAACATTGTCTTTTTTTTTGCCATTTAACCTCACTGTTTGGCATAACTGAACCAATTGATTTGCTAATTCTACACCGGACTGCAGCCAACTGAACTATATTTCTTTACATCAAATTTGTATTATAATAATTTTGTGGTGTCCACCTCCTGATTGTTTTTATTGCTAATTAATCCCTTCGTTACGATGTCCTCTTATGTATTTTATTCTAGCTACCACCAGACGATTTTATTTGAATGGGGAAATTCATCTTGTAACCAAGGGTTAAACAAAACTTGGTTGCTTCAACAAGATATAGATTCAAACATATCAATAACCCATCCTCCCATCCTAATGTAACTTTGGTGTTGTCATCTGGCAGCACTAGACGATTACACTCAGCTGAGGAAACCTTATCGATATTATTAAAGCGTTATTCTATATTGTAATCTTCCCAACCAAATAAGAAACGGTAAGCTTTCACTCTTCACCCCCCCCCATCCCCTCCCCCACAGAAAGACGCCATTTCCGGCATTCCCCTCCCATACCGTTTGGGATTCCGACCTCAGAGAGAGGATTGGCAAGGCTAATGTGGCAAACGCAGGGATGGAGCCAACTGTAAAATTCCCTGTTTTTACGTAGATATTCATATTTGTCTTTAACGGTGAAATTATTTATAACACTCGTGTCCTCTCTCTCTCACTCACTCTCTCAATTATATGCCTGTTGTTCATATGTTCGAATATCCATTTCTTTATTCACCACACTCCTTTGTATCGTACTATACTGATGTATCTAAACGGTCACATCAAATGTGAATCTTTATTTCCACGTTTGCAGGCAACACCAGCACCTTTTTATATAATTTTATTTAAGTTTCAACACACACATACGCACGCATCCCATACTAGCTAATAGTATTTCGAGTAGTCAGTTTTATGAATCCTTCATATTGATTTAACTATTTATTCAGTGTTCACATACGAGTTATAACGCGTATCTAGATAATAGGAACTAAGTATAACTTTGTGCTACAGACTCATCAATGACCTAAGTGATCTGTTCACTACATAATACAACACAAGAGAAGTATTTGGGTAAGATAATTTAGACTCGTCTCTGAGGTGGGGTTGAGTGTACGGCACCTAGACTACGGAGATTGCTACCTTGGTTGTTATGGTAACTGCTCCAAATATTAGCCAATGAAAGCTTCTTTCGCTAAACATTCAGCCAATAATCACCATTGTCGACCGTATAAAAGGGGCGGCTCTTACCGTGGGATTTCAGTGTGCTGCATCACCCGATATAACGAATTTGTTCATGGTCAGTCTTGTTGTGTTTTTTTAAATTTGTATAACTTGTTTTTAAGAACTTAGTTTTTCAATTAATTTGGTTTTGAATTTGTTTGTTTACGTATTATTTCTAGATACTTCTGCGTCGAAGGGTATGTAATTCAGTTGTTTAAAAAAAATATTATATTTAACTACAGTAAATTGACGCCTCGGTTGCATAAAAATTAACTTTTGAATGTTGGGTCACTAAAAAATTATGTAATTTCTATAATGAAACTAAAGGTTTACTTTATGTACTACCTAAGACAAAATGCATAAATTTTTATTTTGTACTTGTAAATTAACTTCACTTCTCGCTTATAAATTATTTGAAGCCAAACTATTAGACTTAGCACTCTTACAATGGCTTTGCATGGCCCCTGTCTTGTCGCGATTTATCCTTCGGCACTTTTCACACCATATTTCCGTCTACCTCAGATGAAGAGCAATAATCACTTATGTTCGTGACGACTGCCGTCTGGGCGGAAGACTTGTACGACGGAACACGTGTTATCTTTGGTGCGGGTGACTTCTCCAGCGTCTTCGACCAAACTTCACAAAGGACAACGGCCTGGGGAAGTCTTCACTTCGGGCCTGACTTCGGATGATAACCAACGTCCAGTCTTCATTACGAGCCACACTTCTGGGGCCAACAACCAGGGATAATCCTTCCGCTGCGCCAAGGCTTCACCAGGCCCAGAACAAGTTTTTCTCAGGTTACCTTCGCAATCGCCTGCTCATCAAGCTGACAACTTTTACCCAATAATCGGTGTTATTGTGATCATGCGCAGCAGACCTTTAGTAAGTTCAACGGTATATGCGCGGTAATTTAAAGACCACAAATTATCCCTTTCAAAACTACTTTTGATACTAAACTCGTGTTGAATACTTGTTAAAAAGTCGTCCAATAGACTTTAACCAATTAAAATCTTGTGCCCTTCAGGTCTCTCAAATAAAATTAATACTGTAAAAGTAATATCTCAGCACTTCATGATCTCTAAAACATATTTTACCGTGCAGATGATTTAGGCAAAACTCCACCATTCCTGTTGGCGCTCTCTCACCACTGCATTGCAATCGCATCCATCATTTAGGGACTGGGCAACGGTTTTTTCAGGCTTTATCGTACAGGCGCCCAGACAGGGCTTTACTTCTGTATTTAAAGTTCTTAGAACTTTTAACATGAGAGTGTTTTTCGTGACCTCGGTTATCGTGTGTATTCTGCTATTGAAAAAGTAACTGAAAGTGGTCTAGGTTGTTTTATCCTAAAATATTTCTTTTAAAGTTAACCTAAATAACATTGGTATTTGCTATTTATCGTTTCAAATGTTTCTACAGACCAGATCAGGGACATCTGGACAAGCGGCAGTACATTGAGCACTTATCAGTGGTTCTGGCAGACTGGGGTCTCCACGGGTTACACAAACTGGTCTAACACCGGCAGGTTAGTCGGTAGCCTTTTACACAGGAAATAAAAAATTCCATGGTTGCTTAAAGGAACTAAAATTCCTTTTCGTTAGACTTCACTAGTTACTAAAGTTATTTACAAAATAAACCGGTCATTTTAGAACTGAACTGTACATCCAGGGCTCGTGTATATTGATCTGTAACTCCTTTATGTCTTCCTTTTACTTGGCCAGGCTTGGAAGAAGTCAACCAGACAACGCAGACGGTAACGAGCAGTGCCTGGCGGTGGTGAACAGCTTAGGCATCGGGTGGCACGACTCTCGCTGCAACACTCTCCGACCTGTAATCTGTGAGACAGAGGCGTTCTACAGGCAGTAATTTTATAACTTCATGATGTTTATCTGTTTAATAGCATTCGTAAGACAAAGTCTAGATAACTTGTAAACATATGCATAATTTTTAATAAAGTCGTCACAATGTCTTGCCTGTTTGTTGTCATGACTACTACAGTGTACGTAATTTTTTCCCTGAAAATGAATCCCTCTGCAGCAACCTAGACATGGTGATTAAACATTACAGCTTTCGAAGGTTTAAGTGCATCTATTGTAATGCGGGGACATGATTTATAACGGAACTAATAAGGCCTTAAATCTACGTAAGAATTGAATTCCCGTTGACCATCTACGTAATTAAAAGGTTTATAGAAGTGTGTAGCCTGGTAGACTTTATCTTTGATCGTCTTGATTGTGTTTTGCAGTCGCTAGGGAAAAGTTTGTCTGACAGTTTCCCTGTATCAGAAAAAATAATTACACAACACATCGTTAGGACCTCTAATTCAATTTGACTGGAATTAACCTGTTTGGTGCGAGTATCATTGGCAGCGCAACACGGGGTATAAAAGACTATATATGAAAAGTATATTATTAAATATATCCAGAGCTTTAATAATCACAAAGCTTACACATGGTAAGCGCAGGTTTCCATTAAGCAAGAGTAAATACCGATTTCGCAAAAGCCTCGAAGAAACGACACGAGAACCAAGCAATGTAATGTACAGCAACGCAACAAGCCCGAACTTTGCCCTAGGTGGTACAACACGTACCACAATAGAAAAAAAAAATCGCACCCATTAAAAAACCAAATGAATTCAACACGATAAGGACCATGGAAGTGTCAACGTTAAATAGACACGACCATAAGGAGAAGAAAGACCTTCCTTTGGTCCAGCCAGAGCTCTAAAACGAGAGCAGTTAGTTTTCACTTTACACCTACAGTACGCGTACCTCAAGTTGTACACTGTGACTACTATTGACCTCGGATATCCCGCGTAAGAAATAAAACCTTTTTCCCGTCAAGACCGCCACGGCGTTTACGGGAGGTGGTTACTCTTGTCGGAGGGTAAACTGACAAGCGGGTATTTTCTGCAGGCTTTATAACTTGCGAAGATCTGATGTCTTGATGACTTCACTTTCGCAGATGGCCTACCTGGTGTATAACGGGGGCGTCTCTATGGGTCGGCTAGTATAACCACATACTATACGATAACCAACCATTTAACTGATAAACGAAAAGGCAACTAACAAACATTTTGAGTGTTCTTCCTCTTAATATTTTAAGAATTGGTCACGGCCTCCCACCCCCCCAGAAAAAATAAAATAAAATAAGAATAAGAAGTTAAAAGTTGATAGGCAATATAATGCTTCTTCAACATCTTTTTTCACGTATTTTCTAAATTCTTTAAAAAACGGTGCACATATACCACTTGGTGTTGCCAATCCCTTCTCCCTGAGATCTGAACCCCCGAATTCGAAGCTTTTTCTAGTGAACGGGAGGAAGAGGAGGGTGTTGCGGTAGTTGTCTTTTTATGGGGAGGAGATCGTGTAATAGTAGAGGGGTGAGGACGGAAATGTATTGGTTGGGAGAGATTACAATGCAGGATAACATTTTGACATTAGTGATAGTTTCCTCAAAGTAATCGTCTAACTAGCCAGCTAAGAATACTAAAGTTGAAATAAAATGAGAAGGGGATGAATTCATGTTCTAAGCAAAAGGGGCATTTATGAGCAAGTGGATAATGGAAATTTTTGAACATATCTTATAGTAGCAGCGATGTTTTTGTTGAGCCATTTGACTGCGAAATGGAGCTTTACCAGCCGAATAAAATCGTCTGGCGGTAATCAAAATAAAATAGATATAAATACATAATAGTGAAAAGATTAGTTAAAACAATCAGGAAGTGGGCACCACAATTATTTTGATGCAAACGTCATGCCAACAAAAATAATTCAGTTGGCTGCTGCCCGGTATAGAATCGGCAAACCACATAGTTCAGTTGTCCCAAACAGTGAGGCTAAATGAGTAAAAAAAAAATTGTTGCAAAGTGATATAGCTACTGCCTAAAGGTCTTAAATAATCAAGTTGCTTCTGCGTTGTGCACGGGAGGGAACCTTCGGATCCTCACTCCCCTACCCTGGTTAACAAATTTATTGGCAAAGCGTGGAGTACAGTTTGCCTATTCTGAGTGATTAAGTCAGGTCTTGACACTGAGGGTGCTATCACTTCACACTACCATGCAGGACAGTGGTTCATATACAAAGAAATAGATCATATTCATTAATAGTATACATAGGTCATAATCATGTGGGGTGACATCACTGTTCACTGCCACACAGGACAGTGGTTCATATCCAATAGATCATATTATTAGTGTACGAAGTAAAATTACATATGTCTGATATTACATTATCTCGCTACTATATGGCATAGACAGACTGACGCCAGAATAGTATTCTGACGTTTGGGCCAGGAACTGTATGTAGGGTGGACTTTTGGTCTATGGACCAAAATTGTCCTCAATTTTCCAGTCTGGAGCATTTAGGTTAGGATAGGTTGCGTTACGTTACGTTACATTATTATATTGTTGTTTTGAACCATGACCTCAAATGTTCGGGGGTCGTGGTTCATGGCCCAAACACCCTGGGATCGTGGCCCATGACCCAAACATCCGGGGGTCATGGCCCACGGTCCAAACGTTCTACATTCCGGCAGAATATAGAGACAGTCGATAAGAAGTATAAGCTGCAACAATTAAAGCACTCAGAATGAATGGAAAAGAAAATTTATTCTACCTAACGCTTAATAATGTAAACGAGTGGCTACTACTAATAACTGCCACACTGGTTGCTTGAAATACTGGGTATCACTTATATTTGTAT
The DNA here is from genome assembly GCF_018991925.1 of Homarus americanus. Taxonomy (NCBI): domain Eukaryota; kingdom Metazoa; phylum Arthropoda; class Malacostraca; order Decapoda; family Nephropidae; genus Homarus; species Homarus americanus. Next base: position 6,344 of record NW_024757224.1, read on the forward strand.
TCTCATCATAACTGCCTCATGGAAATGAGAGGACACAACATTATTCTACTCTGTGAATTGTCTGCAATGATTCGAGCAGAAGTAGGGTGGTGGAGCCAGGGAGGGAAGGGATTGGGAAAACGAGTGCACTACATACAAATTTATTATTTAACACCTTTAAGCAACAGTACTATCGCTGTGCATCATAATAATAATACTATTACTACTACTACTACTACTACTAATAATAATAATATTAATAACAACATTGTCTTTTTTTGCCATTTAACCTCACTGTTTGGCACAACTGAACCAAGTGGTTTGCTAATTCTACACAGGACTGCAGCCAACTGAACTATATTTCTTCACATCAAATTTGTATTATAATAATTATGTGGTGCCCACTTCCTGATTGTTTTTATTGCTAATCAATCCATTCATTACGATGTCCTCTTACGTATTTTATTCTGAATACCGCTGGACGATGTTATTTGGCTGGGGAAACTCATCTCGTAACCAAGGGTTAAACAAAATTTGTTTACTTCAACAAGATAGAGATTCAAACATATCAATAACCCATTTGCTCATAAATGCCCGCTCTTACAAATGAACACCGTACATAGAACATGAATTCATCCTCCTCTTATCGTATGTAACTTTAGTTTTGTCATCTGGCAGCGCGAGACGATCGCCCTCAGCTGAGGAAACCTCATTGTATTGTTAAAGCGTTATTCTGTATTGTAATCTTCCCAACTAACATACGGTAAGCTTTCACTCACTCACCCCCACCACCCCGTCACCCCCTCCCCCACAGAAAGACACCAATTCCGACATTCCCCTCCCCACAGTGTTTGGGGTTCAGACCTCAGAGAGAGGATTGGCAAGGCTAATGTGGCAAACGCAGGGATGGAGCCAACTGTACATGACTATTTGTTTTGACGTAGCAATTCATATTTGTCTTTAAGGGTAGAGGTATTTATAACACTCGTCTCCTCTCTCTCTCTCTCACTCACCCACTCACTCTCTCAATTATATGCCAGTTGTTCGTATGTTCGTATATCCATTTATTTATTCAGCACACTCCTTTGTATCGTACTATACTAAACGGTCACATCAAATGCGTGAATCCATATTTCCACGTGTCCAAGCAACACGAGCACCATGTTAATATAATTTTATTTAAGTTTCAACACACACATACGCACGCACCCCATACTAGCTAATAGTATTTCGAGTAGTCAGTTTTCTGAATCATTTATATTGAATTAACTATCTATTCAGTGTTCACATACGAGTTATAACGCGTATCTAGATAATAGGAACTAAGTATAACTTTGTGCTACAGACTCATCAATGACCTAAGGGATCTGTTCACTACATAATACAACACAAGAGAAGTATTTGGGTAAGATAATTTAGACTCGTCTTTAATGTGGGGGTTGAGTGTACGGTACCTAGACTACGGAGATTGCTACCTTGGTTGTTATGGTCGCTGCTCCAAATATTAGCCAATGAAAGCTTCTTTCGCTAAACATTCAGCCAATAGTCACCATTGTCGACCGTATAAAAGGCACGGCTTTCGTTTTTTTTTCCATTGAGCTGCTTTCTCGAAATTACAACATTGATTATGGTGAAGTTTTATTGTTATTTTTTCTTTTGTTTAATTAGTATAAATATTATGTTTTTTTTAATGTGCAGTTCAATTGTTTTATTTGGTGTTACTAATATTGAGTAAATTTTAAGTATAAATAATACTTTTTACCGCGAGTGTATCTTATGACGTTTTAAATTTGCTAGTTAAAGTGTACTCTAGAACGTTTTCTCGATTTAACACTAATTGTGCAGAAAAATAAATGCCCGACTTCTGAATGTTGGGGCTACTACAGTCCGTATACGATATAATAATCCTTGAGTCGTCAAGTAAATTAATTGCTGAAGGTTAAACATTCAACGTAGTCTCAATCGTGTAACTAAATCTTCATTTATTACTCTTAAAATATCTAACTACACTGGTAATTAACAAAAGTTAGCTAGCGTACTTAACTATCTTGCTCCGCTTGATATATGGAATACAACATGCTTGCTCTTAAATCTCTTCAGATGAAAGTAATAATCTAAATAGTGGTGACCACTGCCGTCTGGGCAGATGAGTTGTACGTCAGGAACGACGCAACACCTATAATTTTAGATGTGGGAAATGATGGCGACCCTAACATGGTAAACTCCCAGGGTGTGTTCGTGATGTCCCCAAGCTCTTCTTCCCAACGCCAGTCAGTCGTGACTTCGCAGGGCCTTCGTCCAGGACAAGTATTCACTTCAGGCCAGACTTTACAGGGACGACGTCCAGGACAAGTCTTCATTTTCGGGCCAGACTTCACTAGGTCAACAGCCAGGACATTTCTTTTAAAGTCAAAGGTCACCAATCCCTTTCTTGTCCCAGCAGACCTCCTTTCCACAAAGTCGGTTTTGTGATCATGCTCGCAGACCTATAGTAAGTTCTACAGTATGCTCTTGGGTAATTTAAGTTTAAAAATATAACCTACAAATTAACCTTTATAATAACTTGTCTATACACTGCGCTGAATATATGAACTTCAGTCCTTCAATTGAATTTTCCCAATTGGAAGATCACGAGCCCGTCAGGGGTCTTAAAAAATACTGTATAGTAGAAACTTCCATTTTTATGATCCACACAATTTTTCTTTCTACAGGTGGACGAGGTGTAAGAGAGTAGGGCATATCACTACTCCTAGTGCCATGATGGCGGCCGCTCCTACACATGGCACGACGCCAGCCACCATTGTCAAAGGCTGGGCAACGGCTTCCAGGCCATCAGCATAGAGCACCCAACCGAAGACTACTTCGTGGCTAGAGTTCTGAGAACCTGTGAGTGTTGCTTGATCTTCACCTGTTAACGTGGGACTTCTTGTATTGAAATGCTAACTCTAAATATACTCTATCATTGTATTCTAAAAATTGTAAAGTTCACTTTAATAACATAGGTATTTATATCTTAAAACTTCTACAGACCAGATCGGGGACTTCTGATATAAGCGGCAGCACCCACGGCTAAAACCAGTGGTCCTGGCAGAGTGGTGTCTCTACGGGCTACACAAACTGGTCTAACACCGGCAGGTTAGCTTAAGCCTTAAATGGATTAATTTTCTTTATACAATATCTACTTTGCGAAACATTTTCCTTATTTAACGACTTAACTTGTTAAATCTACTAGTTGCATACATAAATTAATTTTTATTCCCTTTTGTACTTGTAATGCTCTCATAACGTGGCTGTAAGACCTGTGTATCCGGGCTCGTGTATCTTAAACATCGCTAACTTTTTACCTTCACTTGGCCAGACTTGGAAGACGTCAACCAGACAACGCAGACGGTAACGAGCATTGCCTGGCGGTGGTTAACGGTTTCGGCGTCGGGTGGCACGACTCTCGCTGCAACGCACTCCGATCTGTGAGACAGAGGCGTTCTACAGGCAGTAATCTTGTTGGACATTAATATGTATAGATTTAATTCATAGTGTTTCATAATGTAATGCTTAGGTAAACTATAAATATATTTAAGCAGTCTTCTCAACGTTTCTTACCTTTAAATTACATGTGTACTATTACGTAGTATTTCCCACAACAGTATTTCCTGCAGCATCCTCGTTTTTCTGATCAATCGACAAGAAAACTTAACTATTTAGGATGTATCTTGCAACCATAAAAACGCGTAAACTGTTAAGGGTTGCCGGACATGCTTCGTTCTTAAATATACATATATACCAAGACCTGAATTACCACTGACGATCAACCTTCTTAAAGTTTCTTCCCGTTTTCAGAATCGGGGAAAATTACTTATTTGATAACCGTCTTTAAGTCAAGAAGTAGTATGCTCGCTATGTTGCACCTGTACTTGACAAAATTTGATCTTTATAACGCCACAGAATGAGGACCTCTGCATGTTCTCATTCCTTGTGGCAGTAAATGCCCGTTGTTGATATGCGGAGCTCTGTCATGAGCAGCACGGGTTAAAACCAATACCTTAAGAGGTATACAATCGATTAATACATCACCATTTAATAAAAGTTAGATAAGTAATATGAGGATGCAATATGTTGATATTTGAGATGATTCAGGGAGAGGGCGAGAGTGGCTTCAATATCTTCTTCTTGTGTAGCTTCTTTGACAAGCCGATCAACAGTGTCACAGGCAGTTATTCCTATATGTGACGGGATCCAAATAAACATGACACGGATGTCATCAGTTTGTTCTAGCCCGGCGACGGCGGCTTGGGTGTGTTGGGCGGCAGGGGAAGAGGGGGAGGGTAATTTGAGCCTCGCTAGCGCAGAAGTGCTGTCAATGATTATAAGGAGGTTCCGGCGTTCAGTGCGAGCATAGGTCGCCCTCTCATGAATGCCCGCGAGGATGGCTATGCTTTCAGCATCAGTGGAGGAGGCCCAGTCGTAGACCCTGATTTTCCTGCAGGCCTGGCGCTCAGGAATCCACACAGCTGCCCCAGCGCTGCCCCAGCGTGGTAACAGACCCATCACAGTAGACGAGAATAGGAGGTTGGGAGGTCTTAAGAGAGGAGCCATCATTAATCTGCTCGAGGCAGTAAAGTTTGAGCATATACCTCAGTTGGGTGGATTTACGACCAGGGAAGGTGTGGACGACAACATCAACACTCGGGGAAGTCCACGGCGGTAGAGGCGGATGGGTGTACTCGGGAGGGAGAGAGGTGATAACGCAGGATGTCAGCAGCAGTGGGGACAGGTCGGCGCAGGAGGGTGTTAAGATGTGAATTCAGTGAGCGCGACAGGAGAGTCGGTTGCTCACTGCGAAGAAGTTTAACACCAAGGCTGGCATTGAGTGCAGTAATTCGATCGCAGACGGGAAGCAGGATCAGTTCACGCTGCATGACTTCAATTCTGGTGGTCATAGGGCAGCCGAGGATGAGGCTCTTCTCTGTTTTGGATTTTCTCTATGCTTTGTTTCTCGCGCTGGGAGGCAACTACAAGGACAGGAGAGGCACAATCTATGACAGCTCTGACGATGGCAATGTACATGAGACGTAGGACCCTAACAGAGGCTCCTTTGAGGCAGTGAGTGAGGGACTGGAGGGGCCTCGTTCGTTGGCGGCACTGGGAGATAACGTGGGCGGCGAGAGCGGAGGTGGTGGCTCTGGTAATGGCTCGCACAGGTAGACCAAGGTACCTGTAGGTGCTTACTTGGTCGATGTCTTGTCCTTGCAGAGTCAACGGTGTCTGACGCCGGAAGCGTGAAATGAACTGGGGTTTTAGTGTGTGAGATGACTAGCCCAAGTGTTTGACAGGTCCGGGCGAACGTGGAGAGTATAGGTTGTTCATGTTGCACTGTAGTAATTTGGAGGAGAATATCATCAGCGTAGCTTATGATGTGACCGTCTAGGGCGCGCTCAGCAAAGATGACGTTGAGGCGGCAGATGGAGCTCATGAGAACATTAAAGAGTGTAGGGCTGAGTACACCTCCCTGAGGTGTGCCAAGTTTAAGGTCCCTGATCGTAGAGTAGTGGCCCTGAAAACGGAGCCGGGCCTGTCGATGGGAGAGGTAGCCAGCAATCCACGTGAGGAGTTTGCCCTTCACATCCATGTGAGTGAGGCCCTCAAGGATCACTTCACTGTTGGCTTTATCAAAAGCACCCTTGAAGTCGACGAAGAGGGAGGTTTTGGCTGAGATGTTTGCCTTGTAGTGAGCGATGCAGTGAGAAGTGCTCTTTCCGGGGCGGAAACCATAGAGGTCAGGGTGCAGGTGGGCTTCAATTTTCCAGCGGAAGCGGTGGCGTTGCATGCGCTCCATCATCTTTTAGAAGCAGGAGATGAGGGATATTGGACGATATTTATCTTGTCTGCCTGGTTTAGGGACTGGGATGGTGGTGGCTGTCTTCCATAAGTGAGGCAGCTGACCAGTATCAAAAGAGAGGTTAAATAGACAGAGGAGGGGGTTACCAGGGGTGGCAATTAGGGCATTTAGCACATCATATGTGACGCCGTCATCGCCAGGGGCGGTGGACCGACCACGCTTAGCAGCATTTAGTAGTTTACACTGTGTGAAAGGCACGTCAGTGTCTGCAGATATCTCTTGGTACTCGAAGATGCGCTGTCGGCGTTGTGGTTGCAGCGCCAGGGTGAGGTCTCGTACAGCGGGTGGTAGCGCATCAATGGAGGCGGCCTCCTGCCACGTCTGGGAGAGCGCCTCAGCTCGGGCAGCTGGTCTGGGTGGAGCGCGGGTCTAGCTTTGGTGCCCCGGGCACGGTTAATGGTGCGCCATATTTCACCTATAGATGTAGACTGGTCAATAGAAGAAGCAAAATCAAACCACTGCTTCTCTCGTGCAAGAGTGATGGCAGATTGGAGCTCTATTTGTGCGCATGAGGAAGCGTAGAGCGTCAGGGGAGCTGGGAGATTTCTTCCACTGGTCGACTGCTAGTCGGTGCCATACTCGGATAGACTTAACATGAGGATCACGATTAACGTTCCACTGACTCCTGGGCTGGCGGTTAGGGCGGCGGTGTTTTGGGACAGGGCGGAGGAGGTCAGTGCATCGTTTGGACAGATCAAGGTAGAGTTGGTCTGCGGTGGTGACAGTGTAACCCTGAAACCATTCAGCAATGGTAGTGATGAAGGCAGGTATGTTGGCAGGGGGTAGGCTGAGCCTAGGACCTTTGGGTGGAGCGGGTATTCTCACGTACTGGAGGGTAGTGTCGATAGGGAAATGGTCACTGTGGGGGTAGGGTGTGTCATACGGAGGCGAATTTTTTTTTTTTGAGTTTGAAAAATCGGCCCATGGTATTAATGATGTAGTTCTATGTGCAGAATCATGTGATAGCTTCAGATTTGACAAGTTTTTATTTTTTGCTAGGTAAATTTTAACTTGAAATCTTATGAAAATTCAGTATTCCCACCCTTTTACCAACACCACTAAATAGCTTATTTAAAGTAAAGTAAATGTATCAGGTTAATTTATTAGGATGAAAATGATCCAGAATAGTGAAACGAATGATCTTGACACATTTATTAAATTTAATATTCCTTTAGAAAACAAAATCATCAAATACAAAAACCGGTTTTACTACTACGACCCGGTGTTGCTGCACACCATAGAGAACATGTCTTTCTTGCTTCTGTTTCTACTCATCACCTCCCTGCTGACCACCTGAGCTCGGATGTAGCCTTCCCTCCTCTCCTGGCTGTACACGTGACTGCTGGCCTCGCTCACTTGCTGTACACAACGCTCTATACTCTGGGTGTGCGAGGGCCAGGCAGGGACATGCATGGGGTTGTCCAGGAAAGCTTTGACTTGAACATTGGTGAGGCTGCAGGTAAGAGGGGGCTCACTGCCAGCCTGGATGTTATCCAGATCTATGAGATCAGTGAGGGTCTTGGCACCTAGATTGACTTCAGGAGTCTTCCTGACCCTGAAGGAATCGTCACCAACTGATTCGTCATGCCCAGATCCTCTCATAAGTCTCATATCCAAGATCTTTTTGACTGCCACTCTTCTCTCCTCCTCATCCTTACTGCAGAGCATTGTCTGCAGAACTGCCTCGGGATGAGCATACCAGGAAGATCTCCTCACAGTCTGCTCCACAGTCTGAACAACCTTCCTTGGCTGACTCCTCAGGAGCTCAAGCTGGAAGAGAACATGCCTCGGACTTTCGGAGAACGATGACTTGACCTTGGTGTTGAACCAATTTGGCAAGTAGACACTCACGATGAATTGGACAATAAGTCTCAGGTTGTGAAGCTGGTTCCCTTTCAGTTTATGATGAGCGACCCAAATTCTGCAGAACCTGAGAGCCGTTGTGAGCCACCTAGAATGTGAGACTGGACCTATCTGCAGGTAAGCAAGTCTATCAGGCATGACCCCAGTTTTGATGGCACTGCAAATCATGTAACCATAGTACTGGTCAGTACTCAGGTCGTCAATGACAGTATGTGCAAGCTCAACGAGTGGAGGGCCAACTGTGATTTTTCAAAGCTCGGATTTATTTCTAACTCAGTGGCAGAGTCCAGCATCTTGCCAAGAGGACCAGACCATCTGTTGTTTGAAAGAGTCTTGCCATCCAGCTCCTGGATCAGATGTCTGAGTGGCAACTCGTTGGTGTGGAGGTCACAAACAATCCAGACCAGCTTCCTCCCAATCTTCCGCTCTATCCACTGTATGACCCCCCTTGCCACCCTGTGTTCGTGTTGGTGCTGTCCCCTCCAATGGCCTGCAGGGTCTGGTCTACGTTCCTCTCTCTGAGCCAGTTCACAATGTTATCTGCCACTATCTCAGCTGGTTTCCTGATGTCATCTTTCTCTGGAGTGAAATGCCACAAATACTTCCCTCCTGGTTCACTGCAGCAGGAGTAGTGTTCCTCCTTCACCATGGCAGGGAACAACTTGTCAGAATCTCCAACTTTCATGAACACTTTAGTGTCATCCCTTCTCCCATCAAAGAACAAACAATTGATTCCATTTTCTCTTATCCCCTTATCAAACTCCTCTTCTAGGTTACTGACAAGTTTCTCCTGAGCTCTCCTTACTTTGTTATGATCTATCACCAGGTGAACATCATCAGGTGTTATCAAACCACCGTCAACTCCAGGCAGCTGTTGCTATCTCTGCAGTTTCTCTGAGACCAGTGTGGTGTCGCATGCTGGCCAGAGCTATGCTCGGGATATCTTTCCTATTTCGAATCTTATGCCTGGGAGGTTTGGGATCATTATTTTCTGGGTTAGGGACAAAGTCACCATTCTCCTGGTCAGCACTCGGATCAGCCACGGGGAAGTCATTAAACTCTGAATCAGCTTGACTCCAATCATCGGCCTTTTTCACCTCACCCTGGGCCTTCTCAAGTCTCTTTTCCTCGGCAACTCTTCTCCTCTTCTGTCTCTCTGTGGCAGCCTCCTGTCTCTTGGACTCCGGAATATCTTGGCTAGAAATCATGAGAGCCCATATACTGCCAGTCTTCTCTCTCTGTGCTTTGACAAATGCCAGTTCGATCACAGGAATCTTCAGTTCACGCTTGCAAATACAGGAGATGTGGGCCTCGGATTTACAGTCACGATCGCATCCAAACTCAGGACAGAGAACAATTGGGCACTTGCAAGTAATTATGTCAAATAACTGGTCCAGTTGCTTGGCAAAGCTGTCCTTAACTGCAAGTTTTCCTCTCCCAAGAGAGATATCTCTTGCCTTTTCCCAACTGGCTAGCAGTCTCTCACTAATCTTCTTCTGACTTGTTATGACTGGAGGTTTGAACTGAGCGTTAGCCAGAGTGTACTGTGCCAAGACAGCTTTGGTCATATCACTGGCAATGTCTTTGTTTGTGTAAGTTCTTTGGTTCTTTTCACTGATTTGCCTGATTAAAACACCGTATCTCAAAGCATCTCTCAATGTAGGCAACTCCGACTTCAGGAGCTCTCTCCCAGACCCAAGATAGTGACTGAGATGGCTGGATTTTTGGTTCCTCGTCCTGACACAAGCAGCCATCGCAAATATTATCAACTTATAAATGCATCAGAATCTGAAACAGAAAAAAATATTGTTAGTTGGGTTGTTAAAGAATGAAGTCAGAAAGCAATGTTCACTATTTAATTGTAATGCACTAATGCAGCTGTACGTTAGATTTTCGATAAATTTCACGCTAAAATTTACCTAGCAAAAGGTTGCAAAATATTGAAACTGAATTATTTTCTGTTTATATACACTAAAATCTACCAAAAAAGTGATGGGTCATTAGTTTTAGCTGATCTTCCCTCCTATGACACCCTACTGTGGGGGGGAGTGGAGGATGCGGGTGGAGTGTGGGCGGTGAGGGTCAGAGTAAAGAGCGATATGGTCAAGTTTCCCTTCACCGATGTGGGTGGGTGATGGAGGGCAGAGAAGACGTACAGGATCATCAGTGGTTTGTAGGTAGGAGAGCCAGGAGTTTCCCTGGAGTTTGAGTGGGGCCCCTGGGAGCCGAGACTGGGGGGTCGGGCATTGAGGTCCCCCACAAGGAGGGTGGGGGTGGAGGTAATATGGTGTGGTAGGGCAGGTACAGTAGGGGTGGAGAGAGGCATCGTCGTATAATGTGTGAATCTTTATTTCCACGTCTCAAGGCAACACCAACACCATTTTAATACCAAGATAAGGACATTAACATTTTAATTCTTATAAGTTTTAACACACACACACACACCACATACTGATGTAACTATTTATTCAGTGTTCAAATACGAGTTATAACGCGTATCTAGATAATAGGAACTAAGTATAACTTTGTGCTACAGACTCATCAATGACCTAAGGGATCTGTTCACTACATAATACAACACAAGAGAAGTATTTGGGTAAGATAATTTAGACTCGTCTCTAAGGTGGGGTTGAGTGTACGGCACCTAGACTACAGAGATTGCTACCTTGGTTGTTATGGTCGCTGCTCCAAATATTAGCCAATGAGAGCTTTCTTTTCTAAACATTCAGCCAATAAGCACCATTGTCGACCGTATAAAAGGGGCGGCTCTTGCCTTGTGTCTTCAGTGTGCTTCCTTCCACTGGTTCTGCAATAATGGATATGGTAAGATTTGTTTTAATTTCATTTCTTTGTGTTAAAGTCTGGCGTTTTTTTTGCTGTGGTTTATAAGTATGTTTTCAGTTTATTCATACAAATGATATCTGGATTTAATTTTATTTAGAAAATACTTTCTCGATGGTTATGCATGTTTTATCTTAACTAATGTATGCCGTTGAATTATACAATTTTGGGCAGCAATTGGGTGTGCAAACGCTTAGAGCACACATTTAGGCATGCAGTAATCTAAAATAAAACTTTTATAGTAATGTCTTGACACCTGTACGTTATAAATTGAAAAATATTTTTCAGTTTCTAATAATAGGTACTATGTTCTATAATAAAATATTAAACTTTAACATGTAAATTGACGACCAGGTTCTATATAATTTATTTGACAATCCCGTTCTCTTATTTCACCAGATGAAGTCATTAATCCTCATGATGGTGATCACTGTCGCCTGGGCACAATACTACGTAATGAACGACGGAACACCCATTGTTTTTGGTGTGGGACGCGATGGTGACCCAAACCTGGCTAAGTCACAGGCTGAGTTGGTAATGTCCCCAAGCTCTTCTCGACGTTCTTCAGGTCAAACTTCGCAGGGCCAGCAGTCCGGTCAAGTCTTCTCCTCGGATCAGATTTCGCAGGGCAGTCAGCCAGGGAAAGTTTTCTCCACAAGCCAGGTTTCGGAACGCCAACAATCGCGACTAGTCTTCTCCTCGGGCCAGGTTACACAGGACCAGCAGCCAGGAAGACTCTTCCATTCAAGTCAATCTTCCTCATTCTTTACCCAGCAGACCGTCTTGCCACAAAACCGGTATTGTGATCATGCTCGCAGACCTGTAGTAAGTTCTAAAGTATGCATTTAGTAATTTAGTTTTGAGAATTAATATTTACATTGACTTGCGATTATACTGTAATACCTTATCCCGCCAGTGGTCTTGCTGTTTTTAAACTCTAAAGGTCCTCTTCCCTTTATGTTCTGCACAACTCATCTTCCCTCAGGTGGACGAGGTGTTCCAGGGTAGAGCATATCACTTCTCCTGGTGCCATGATGGCGGCCGCTCCTACACATGGAACGATGCCAGCTATCATTGTCAGAGGCTGGGTAACGGTTTCCAGGCCATCAGTATAGAGCACCCGAACGAAGATTCTTTCGTGGCTGGAGTCATGAGAACTTGTGAGTGTTCCATGACTGTTAATGTATATAACATTGAAGTGGTGTATCTGTTAATGTACTATCGATCGTAGTTTTCGTGAGATACTAGTTCATAATCAACCTTAGAATTTAACGTATTAAATGTAAATTTCTACAGACCAGATCGGGGACATATGGACAAGCGGCAGCGCACACGGCTATAACCAGTGGTCCTGGCAGAGTGGTGTGTCTACGGGCTACACAAACTGGTCTAACACCGGCAGGTTAGCTTAAGCCTTAATTGCACGCATTTATTTTGTGTAAAGAAATACACTTCTTGCAAAGTACTACTTAACTACTTGAATCTACTACAGTTGCTTACGAACTACTATAACTAAGTTTTTCTAGACACCACTGTAAGGAATGTATCCAGGGCTTGCGTATATCTTGATTCACTTTTCTCTTTTCATGGCCAGGCTTGGTAGAAGTCAACCCGATAACGCAGACGGCAACGAGCAGTGCCTGGCGGTGGTTAACGATTTTGGCGTCGGGTGGCATGACTCCCTCTGCAATACTCTCCGACCTGTAATCTGTGAGACACTAGAGTACTACAGGCAGTAATTCTGTTCACTTGAATATGTATTTTGTTAATGACTGGGAAGAATGTTATGGACTTTGTGTCAATAAAGTTTTCTTGAGGACCATTAACTCTTATTTACCAGCGTATGGGTTAACTACTACAAATAACGCTACTTAAAAATCGCTAAATATCGGAGGCATCTTCGATATACCGATTACTATACAACACTAAAATGGTTCTGAAACACGGTCGCAGCACGCATGAAAGGTCAGAATAGTGGTCTCGTTGAGTTTATAAGATTGCTGGACTCGCTTGTCGTACGGCTATCAGACTCGCTTGACAACTTAAGCCCGTGTTTCTGTATCGTGTTAAGGCTTGCAGAATTTGTAAATCCTCGTTAGAAATATGTGTTGGTCAACTCTGTTCTGACCATAGCCGTCCAGAGCGAATAATTTTTTTCGTGGATGATGATTTCCTTCTTTCACCAGGTATAGAAAATTAATCAAATGATAACGTGCACCAAAGTCATGTCCACTACCCATCCACAGTGAGGGTTCGTATTGCCTTGAGTGAAGTTTCGAAAAGGCTGGGGAAAATGCAATGGTCGGCCAACAGATGTCGCCCACTGTAGTGTGTGGGGATTGAGGTGGGGGTTAGTCTAGTAACAGGCTGTGTAGGTGGAGCATAACATCGTGAATTCTGCAATCGCTAACAACAAGAATGTCATGAAGGTAGTGAATATTATTTAGCATGGTGAGAGACGGGTAAATAATAGCACAACAACGACCATATCTCTGCCGTTCATGCTTGCGACTGATGGGCACACCAGTAATTAATTCTCCTTGACTACCAGTAATGGTAGTCACGGAGAATCCACCAGTTGTTACCAAGGTTGGCGCCACCCACACCAGGGGAAGGAGGTGATGTCGAGCACTGAAACCTGCCGTGGTCTACCTACCATCGTCACCAACAGGCAAGTCACAATTTGTCAGCATAGCCCATGTCGTCCTTGTACTATTGCAGGGTGTCCCATGAGTGACAGCAGATATTTGTAGAGGGGAAAGAATGTGAGGGTTGAATCTTCTATACACAAGCATTTTTCGGTTTACCTTAGGCGTGAGGTGGCTTGTAAAAATTATGCAGGGCAAAAATTTTGCCAGGTTATATTTTATTTTTCTTACCAATTGCAGCCATACTGTGTGCTGTTGTAATCCTTATTGGTAGATTACATAAGGCCTATTAATAGCATGAAAACCCGTTTGAAGATACTTGCATTAAACAACAAAAGTTCACGAGTTCCAACTCCGCGCCTAGCCTCCTCCCGCCTCTACCCACCCAACTATTAAACCTAATTTGAGCATCGTGGATTCACACCTAAACACTAATCGACTGCTTATTCACTCCCTATCCCCTCACTCCACCTCTTCCCTTCATCCCTCCCCCAAGACTAACATCCATCGAACATTCCAACCCATCACATTACATTCCCTTCCCCCTATTCTACCCATGGCGACGATTTGGGCTACTGTAATGAACACTCGCAGAACCGACGACATGGCTCCTCCCCCTTGTATTTAGAGTTAAAACCTTTACAACAAAGGTCAATCCCACGAAACTTGAGCTGGATTAAGATGTGGAAAAAAAAAATATCCCATGGCCACACCCCAACCTAAAAGCATAACCACCACGTCTCTATCTCCATCCGTTTCCCTCTAATAAAAAGTGAATGGGCACTCCAAACAAATTAAAGACGAGGTGCACCCCACCCAAATAGGGATGGGCCCTCCATTTCCTTTCGCCTTATTTTCTCCACATCCTTTCCCTCCCTCCCATTGCCCCAGTCACCCCGACCTACCACCCAATATCCATGCAGTGGGTGGAAGGCCACACTTTCTCTCCTCCTAAAAGTCTGTTCCGTTTAACCCACTCTTTCACTACTAAACCTTCTTCCCCCTCTTTCCTATATTTCGCTATCAGTATCTCCCGCCTCGACTCCGCTATTTGTAATGGTTGCCTTGCGTAATTTGTAAAATCCACCTCACGGCTAAACGTAAACCGAAAAATCCATGTATGTATAGAAGTTTTATACTCGGAATCATTCTTTCACCTCTACAAATATCTGCTGTAATTAGTGGGACACCCTATTATAATAATGACATTTGTTATATGGGCTCCTCAGGTAACTTCACCATAAAAATATGGTGTTTGATGTGCTATGCGTTTGGTGGTCATATTTGCCGCACGTTACCTTACTCGGTTATGTTACACCCCCAGTTGCAACTTGGGAGTTTGGGTTGGGTATTATAGTATTTTGAGCAGAAATGGAATTCAGAACGACTAGATGAACAAGAAAAACGTTTTTATATAACGAACCCTAATGTAATGTAACCTATTAGTTATATGTAATCTGGGACGAACATGTCATAGCTGAAAATTGTCAGAAATATGTAAAGCAGTGGAAAACCATATTTTGATTATCGGCGAGGCTAACTACCTATAAACAATTTTTATTTGACGATTGGCAAAAGTCATGGGAAATTGAACCAACAAGTCATAAGCTAAAATGATCAAATCATGTTTTTCCTTGGTCATCATCAAAACAATCCTCTCGACATCACGAAACTATTCTGAATCGTCTAAGAATTGGGCATACGCGATTGACGCATGGCCAACTCATGTCTTCCCCTAATGGAGCCCCACCTTTATGATCCAACTGCCGAACACAAATAACAGTCCAACATATTCTCATTGAATGCCCTATTTATAATAGGTATCGAACAATGTGCTTCACTAACCCTACAACGTAAAATATTATAGCAGAGACCCCAAAATTTTCCCTAAGTTCAGTTTTGACCTTTTTGAAATACTGTAATCTCCTCCAAACAATATAACACTAAATTATAGAAACACAAATATATGTTAACTAATCCTTCTGGCCAGCCCTAGGAAAGACTCAAATGGGTGTCAGTTGTCTGGTTAAACTAAATCTTGATGATGGTGAAGATTATCGGCGAATGTTCACTCTACAGTCGCAGGGGTGGTGGTGGAGGTTGGGGGGGGGGGATCCACTTGCAGTTCACTATGAATACATGAAATAGGAAGGGTTTTTTCGGCAGTTGATCCAAAAAGATTTACCAAAACGTTATTTCAGAGTAATAATACTTAACCTAGGTGTTGCTAATACCATTAATTTACTGTAGTATATAAAAGCCTGCATCAGTTACCACAACATAATATTACTCTGCCATTTCAGATTTTCCTGCAGGACGAGCAAGTTCGTCAGCAGTGATTGCTGAGCGAGGCCAAATCATCGGGATGTGGAGAGCCGGGGCAAGTGTGCAGAACAATGCTGTCGAAGTGGGAAGGAGCACCAAGACGATTAGGAGGTGGATCCGCCGGTGGGAGGAAGAGGGCTCAGTGGAGACGAAACCTCGAAGCGGGAGGCCACGAGTAACGGCGGCAAGGATGGACGCCATGATCGTGACAGCTGCTACAGCATATCCAATGCGAACATCAGTGGAGCATACAAGAAATCTGGGCCTTAATTGCCATCACATGACAACGAGACGCTGACTTCATGAAGCCGGGGTCGACTGCCATATTCCAGCTCACAAAGGGTGGCGAACACCTACTCACAAGGAGTGTCGGCTCGGCTTTGCATTGGAACACCTTCCACATAGAGAAGAATATTGGACAATCATTATATTTACCGATGAAACGGTGTTCAGGTCAGTGGGAGCCGAAGCAAGGCAGTGCTGGCGGCCCCCCAACACACGCTACCATGAGAAACACATTCAACATCGCGCAGTGAGTGGTAGGGTGTCAGTGTCATTCTGGGGGTGGATGTGGGCACATGGGCCAAGTGAACTGGTCAAGATCAATGGCCGTTTCACTGGTGAGCAGTATGTAGACATCCTGGAGCAAGTGCTAATTCCTACAGTCCGGGCTATGGCAGTTCCAACCCCCACACTATCAGGCTGGTTCATGACAACAGTCCCATTCATACCAGCAACATAGTCGAAGGACTACCTCCAGGATCACCCTGAAATTGAGGTCATCGACTGGCCAACACTAGGATGTGATATTAATCCGATGGAACATATTTGGGCCATGATGAAACGTGATTGGGATATTGGGGAGCAGCGAACCTGTGCAGCAATAGGGGCCATAGCTTACGACGTGTGGGAGAGTATACGTCGACGACCAGGGGTGTGCCTGAAGCTGGTCGGCTCCACCCCTAATCGCCTTGATGAAGTCCTGAATGCAATGGGTGGCTGGACCAAATACTAAGATGTGTGTATTGGTGTATTGTTTGGATTTTAGTCTTGTTTGTAAATACGATTAATATATATTAACTCGCCTACAGTGTTATCTTAAATCCATGTCCATAATGATGTCTTGACCATATCTCATGAAAATTCATAACAAAGTAACTTAAGAGCCACAAATTATGTATTGTGTGGTATACAATGATCTGTATGTCACATCGTGGAGTGTGTTGTCTTGTAACACAATATAATTATAGTTACAATTGTTACCATCATTGAAATGCTCATGATGTTCAGCACACAATATTAACTAACTGAGCACACTCCAAAATATATGAAGCTTGCATATTGTAGTGGGGTGTTTAAACACGAACTAGGAAGAATTGGAACAGTCACCTAGATTAAGTCTGATTACTATTTTACAATACCGATAACTTTTTCACTCCACTCTTTTTAACATAAGTATATAATTATATAATATTGCATATTATCACAAATATTTATTAAGCAAAGGATGGGTGGAATATAAATAAATATTACCATAACCTCTGTCGGAATAGCAACAAAATTGTGACCAAGGCCCTTCACCCCGATCCTTGCATATTTCACCTTTATCTTTACTATATTCCATTCTTTAAAGTATCATCGTGACCTGAGCGGCAATAAGCACCCAGGGCACTGCATCTGTTCCGTGAATTCGTAACCATAAAGAAACAACTGCAAGACAAAACGTAGTTAAAAAGGCAGCTTGAAATTATGGTGGTATAAATAATAAATAGAACTGCCTCTCATCCACCCCCACCTCCTCCTTTACCCCGCCTCCCCCCTTCCCACGCCTTCCCCCTTCCTCCACACACACTACAGTGGGCGACATCTGTTGGCCGACCATAGCATTTCCCCCAGCTGTTTCGAAACTTCAGACTCAAGGCAAATCGAACCCACACGGTGGCTGGGTAGTGGACACGACTTTGGTGCACAATAGTACAGTACAAGTACACACAGTGCTTGTTCATATTCTCAGTTTACACGCACAGTATACCATGTGAATCTTTCATCTCCACATACAATACACTCGTAGTGCTTTTCAAATTTGTTTGTTTTTTATCAATCTCTTAAGTGGGGCAAATTTTATATCCCTCCCCTACAGGAATTGCCTAGCTTATGCTATGGGGTACTCCAATAGTGACGTTACCCGAATCGGATTTCGTGTTATTAATGCTGAAGGTTTCCTGTCCTGTAACCACGCCCTTATCCAGTTAAGAACCTCTTCCAATTCCATGTGCCTCCACTTCACGTATTAGACTGCGTTCACACCAAAGGAGTTGGGTAGTCATCAGTCATTTGACTAGTCAATTTGACTTGTTCCCGTTCACACACGAGTCGTGTTTGTCAGTATCCTGTCAGAAGTCAATAGATATGGACACATTCTCTCGCTTCCTTACATACTCTGTGGATTCGGCGGCGTAGGAGGAAGAGAAGCAGTGTGTGGGTGCATGAACTCGACCCCAAAAGACCAGATTTTTGTGCTTTGTCATTTGTTAAAAGACTTGTTAAATCACCCAGACAAATACTACCGTTTCTTCAGAATGACAATAGAAAACTTCAAGAAGCTGGTTAATGAGAGGAATATCTAAAGAAAACGAACACAAACTACAGACGTGTCATCGGAGTTGAAGAAAGAATAGTCACATTTTTAGGGTAAGTCTTTTACTTAGTTTGAAGCAGAGTATTGACAGGTAAAGTAACATTTGAAGGATAATATTGACATTGGAGTAGCTTAGTTTAGGGGTAGGGTTGGTTAAGGATAAGCTAGGTTAGAGGATTTAATATAAGGGTTTATTATCCTAGTTTAGGGAGCAGGTTGGTTTGTTACGTTACTTAAGTTCGTTACGTAGTTTAAGTTTGCTTAGGTTCCTAGTCCAGGGCCGGATGTGGCCTGGGGGGTTCTCTTCTGGCGTCACGAGGAAATGGTGTATTATGTGATGGTGCCTGTGGCTAGCCATCAGTGACAACATTCAGGCTGCTTGACTTAAGTGTGGGGAATTTCTTATGACAAATATGCAATGCAGCTCATTGTAGTTCTATTTTTTTTTTTGGCTGAAGGGGGGGGGGGGTCTACTGAACCACCGTGGTGTTGTCAGCCCTGCGAGAACCTCCATATATGAGACAATTTATTGTTTATTGAAATATGTATTACGTCCGTCCATATGTACAGTCACCCAAAAAAGTCCTGTCGCGAACCACGAACCCCGAGATTAAGACTCGTGAACCCGAAGCAGTAGACACTGATACATTATTATGTCCACAAATGCTTCGGATTCAAGAGTTTGAATCTTGGAGTTCATGGTTCGCGACAGGACTTTTTTGGGTGACTGTACCTATAGCATATAGCTCTTTGAATTTAGTGCATATATACACTTCGTTTTCTTTTTTACGCAAATCAATTCTGCCATGTGCACCTGATACACCTAGCCGAGCGGGTTGTAATGAACCATATATCAGTAACATTACCTGATATTATATAGCACTCAGTCGCTCATAACTTAGAATTTATACAAAGACTTTAGTCCTTAATATCGTATTTAATGTGTATTTATATTTAATTCTCTCAAAAATCTATATACAATATGCATAATTATCGTACATGTGACTGATACATATTCATAAAACAAAGACACGTGAAAAGCTTATGTATTGTTTATTACCAGTACAATGAACTTATGATTTCCGTCCTGATATTTTCTGTCAGAGGTCAGCCATCATATTAGGATACGGGAGGGGGGAGGTGGACACTCATTATGGATCACTGACCGCTTATTGTAAATCGTAAATAAGCATTCAAATATACATGCAACCTCAGACACATCATTAAGCAAACACAAACATATGCTTACATGTAGAAATAATACACAAACGCACACAGTATTGAACTTACAATAACGAGCACACGCAAATTTAATACACACACACACACACACACACGCGCGCGCACACACGGAAAGGTACACGCCGCATAATATACAAGTACACCGTTGTACACAAACCTCGAGGTAGTATGAGTGTAACACCTTAAACATATACACAAATATATTAACCCCACAGAGTTTAAACATTAACGTGCACACACAGTCGTCATCTCAAGACTTCACACAAAGGCACACGATAGATGTTGATAGTATGGTAGATAGATAGATAAGTTCACATTGATTCAGCATGTTAAATAGACAGTGTAGATAGACAGTGCATTTTCTAGTTTAGTAAATACTCTGATCTTAAACAATTAATATTAAGAGAAGAACGATGGTCAATATTAGGAACAACACCACGAAAACTGTACAGGTAAAAAGCTAACCTACCCATACTCAGCTTGTTGATCCCACTGTAATATTGGATGAGATAGAGCAGGTTTAGTTGGTTGATGTGTTCTGAAGACTGAATGGTTTAGTAAACCTATTGATGGTAGTCTATTTTTTTTTCTTAGGAATGGACATATTGAAATGTCATCCAAGGAAATTATTGTCGCTTAAGAGTTCCCGTTTTCCGTCACACCACAGTTTTCCACGTGCCATTTACCAGACATTATACCCCTAGTAGTTACCTGGCGCCTCACATCGAGAATAATGACGGCCTACTTCGTCACCAACGACTCCCAACATACCTGGACGCACTTTCTTAACCATTCGTAGGTTAAATACATCTCCTTACCTGGGAACTAACAATAATACACCTAGTGACAGTAGTTTCACTTCAATTTTTATCACACTAAGGTGTTATATAGAGAGTTAAAAATGTTCTCTCATCACCAGTTAGCTGGAAAATTTTGCCAAATGAGTAAAATTTATATTTTTTCTCATTTCTAGTTAGGAAGATTGTAGGTATAGGGAGGGAGACGGTACAGTTTACAACGAATCTTTGAAAATCGATTTTTGTGCTTGAACTAGAGTAAGTCAGGTGTATCACAAGTTGGGAGAAAGGATTTAACCAACGTCCCTTTGAGAATCTAGATCCTGGTTTTACTGGCGACGAAAAGTAAAATAAATAAATAAATAAATAAATTACTCAAAAAAATTACTGTACAACGGCACGTAAATTTCAGCAGCCATCTGATTTAAACTGGGTATTATATGATGATGTCTTTCTTAAGATGTGGTTACTTACTTATTTACGATTAGTGTAGGATGTTGCTGGAGAGTGGCGAGGAGACCGAGTATGTCGAGGAATATGTGGTAGCATGTGGTAGTATGTCGAGGAATATGTAGAGGAGTAAGTGATATGTCGAGGAGTATGTGGTCGAGGAGTATGTGGTCGAGGAGTATGTGGTAATATGTCGAGAAGCATATGAAGGAAACGGGAGAAATGTTCCAAGGAAGAGACATAGAACTGTTCTGTGGAAGGAATAAAACAAAACAAAAAAACATTACAGTAGATATTCCCTGGTCTACAAACACCTCCTCCCAAGACACCTAGTATGACTCACTCTCTGACAGGCTTTATAAGACACGTCACGGGGAAAGGATAAGGAAAGCCATATGTCGTGGAGGGAGCTTCAGTGTTGTCATTGTAACTAGTCAGATCTGTTCTCGGGATCTTAAAGGTTTGTACGTTGATATACCCATTCAGATAGAAAAGAATCACCTCGGACTGGATTATTTCTACGACTGGACAAAGGTGGTGGTGGTCAGAAATGGTGTTTACATGTTTGATAATATTTAAAGGGGGAGGTAATGTACGGGCTTTTTAAATATTAAGCGTTCGAAATTCCCAGATCTTTAAAAAATATATGTATATAAAAATTATATATGTTCCCAACAAAATGAGACTACACATTGAAGGGTCACTCCATGTATGTTTGCGTAGCTAACTGCGTAAGTTTCCCCCTTTGTGACGCTGATATTTCGTTTTCTTTGATCTTGTTTACATATGACGTCACGGCTATTCAACGGCTCCCTGGGCAAGAAATACTGACGATCCAGATTCTAAAAAACTCGTAAGTTTAATTTCTTCTCTTAACTAAAAGTACAAGTCAGTCTTACGTTACGATAGAGACTCTTGTTTTCGTCAGTTAGAGCGATACTGTCAGGTAATAGCTCTCGTAAACCAGATAAAGTGCGATATCACATCACCTGTTACGGGGACATTTTAGTCTACGATCCTTTAAGAATTAGGAATATGCAGTGTAGATTAAAAGCCACGACCAGATCATAGAGAGTAAGAAGTCAGAATAAAATGTCTGAATAACACGTAAACGAGACATACGGAGAGAGAGAGAGAGAGAGAGAGAGAGAGAGAGAGGGGGGGGATGTATGAGTAAGATAGGATTAAGAGAACCGAAGTGAGAAAAAAAAGATTGTTTTACCTGAGAGACAGAGAGACTGATTGAGTAAGGTTATGAGTTAAGAGAATGAGAGAAAATGGGAGAGTTTTATGAGAAGAAAATTTAATAGAAAGACGGAGAGAAAAGAACAACAAAAAATAATTGACTTACGAGACAGACAGACAAACTAACTATCAGGTGAAAAGACAGATAAAGCATTTGAATTGAAGAAGAAAAAATACGTATTGAGAAATAGAAGAAAAACAGAAAATGACTTGGGAAAGGAAATGGGTAATGGTTTTCTTCAGACACCAAACTGATGATACAAAAGAAAAGAATAGCGGAGGAGAAAGAAGAAGTGAGGAAAAATAATAAATGGGGATTAGGGAGGCTATGAGGCGAGAGATGGGAGAAGGTGGAACAATCGTGAGGAAGTAGGAGAAATAAGCCAATAACGGAGAGAGGAAGACAATAAAGGCAGAGAAATATGACCTTCATAATGACGGGGCCGGAGTGTGATACTGTTATGGGGTGGAGAGAGAGAAGGACGGCAAGGAGAGGAAAGATAGAAGGAAGGAAGGAAGGGAGGGAGAGAGAGAGAGAGAGAGAGAGAGGGTAAGAAGGAGGGAAGGAGGGATGGGCGGAGGGGAAGAGAGGGAGAAGGAAAACGATGAGAGGAAAGATAGAAAGAGAAAGGAAAGAAGGAAGAAAAGGAGGGAGGAAGAGAGAAGGAAAGCGATGGGAGGAAAGATAGTGAAAACGAGGTAAGGAAAGAGGAAGGGAGGGAGGGAAGAAAGTGTGAGGAAATACAGAGAATAAGTAAGAAGGATAGTGACATAAAGAGAGAAATACTGAGAAAGAGAAACAGAAACTAAAGGTCAATGAATGCGTGTGTGTGTGCGCGTATGTGTATATGCGTATGTATGTGTATGTGCGTATGTGTGTGTATGTGCGTAAAAAAACATCGTCTTTGTACGGTATATATGGGCCGGATAATCACTCATTCATAAGCTATGGCACAAATTTAGCGACTAATTCTGTCATCAAATTAGACCCAGTCCTGCAGGTCCCCCCTCAGTACTGCCGGTCCCCCTCCTACCAGTCCCACGGTCCTTCTTTCTACCCTCCCTCAGTCTTGCCAGGTGCCTTGAGACTCACCTAACCATCTAACAATTAACGTACGTGTGTCTTAGAGAATTCGAGGTCGTGGCACGTAATGAGAGCCGAAGGGTAAAACGTACAGCAACTAGATGTTTATTGTTGTTGTTCAGGGCTTCTCGTATGTCCCGGCAAGGTGCTCTCTCTCTCTCTCTCTCTCTCTCCCATCCTTCCTCCCCCCTCCCTCTCTCTGTCTCTTTCCCTCCCTCCCCTTCTTCGATCCTCCCTCTCTCTATTTCCTTCCTTCCCTCCTTTTCTCATTCCATTCCTCCCTCCCGCCCCCCTCTCTCTTTCTCTCTCCCTCCCTTCGCCAGATACCAAAAGACTCACCAGACAGACACTCTCACGCTTTACACACCAATTAGAACAACTTGTGGGGCGTCGGGGTGGTATTTCGGTCTCTATATTTCGGTCTTTTTTCCCTTTTGTTCGTCTCTCTTTATGCTTTCTCTACTTCTCTCTCTTTTTGTATCTGTTCATCTCATTTTATCTCTGTACTTACAAATCGATTGCTATTTTTATTTACCTGCCTAATTATCTGTACATCAGCCTCTCTCTCTCTCTCTCTCTCTCTCTCTCTCTCTCTCTCTCTCTCTCTCTCTCCTCGTCGACTACTATTTCATCATTTCCTCCCTCCGTCTCTCTCTCCTCTTACTTCCCTTCTTCTTCTTCTTCTTCTTCTTCTTCTCTCAGCACAATTTCTTCATTTCCTGTCGTCTTCATGCTTCAGTGTTAGAGCTTCATGAACTGTTATTATTAAGATCGTATTTTTTTTTTAATCTCATTTTCCTTTTGTCAGTAAAGGCTTATTTCACCTTATTTTTCCTCTCCCTTTTCTTCGTTTTATTCTCGTTGTTTCTTACATATACACACACTCATAGACATATAAACACACATAAGCCTAATAAACTTACATATACTGTACATTATATCGACACACACACACACACACACACACACATTAGTCCCCCCTACTAACCTTTTATGAAGTTTGTTTATCATGGCCAGGTATAGAGACTACTTTAATTATACCGTCACTAATTAAGAATAGCTCTACCTGTATATTTACCTACGTCTGTACTCGTATTTCTATATTCGATTACACTACAGTTGTTTGTATTTGGATCTGTTAAGGAAAACGATATATGGATCACTGAATGGCTGGGTAGACTAAAATAATTTAAGGGAATAAATATTTGTTGTCCTGCACTTTGTTATATAAAGTTTCTGCCAGCTGATAGAATCCCGAGGTGTGTGTGTGTGTGTGTGTGTGTGTGTGTGTGTGTGTGTGTGTGTGTGTGTGTGTGTGTTATAGATAAAACTACCACTAGAGTCTCAGTCGCCCTTTTAGTTGCTTCATCTTTGAGTAACTTAACCTGAGTTCGTAAAAGCATAATAAACGCTTTATATCTATCTAACCTTACAGAGACAAACGACTAAGGCCTAAACCTAATTAACAGCCGCTGGTGTTGGCCAAAGTGAAGCCAGGGTACAGTACACAGTGTTTGATGGGGGGAAGAGTGTTTGTAGAGAGGGATGAAATAACCACCGATTATATTAAATGTTTGGGTTCGTGAAGTCCTTCGTAGAGCAGAAAGTGTTTATAGACGTTAAACATTTTTTATAGCTGTAAATTAATACTCAGAGCCACGCTGACACCTTCACATTTTGTTATGGTTTCTGTATACACAGGCCTTAATCAACCAGATGAACGTACTAACTACATTACAACGTATATTCTCAGTTTAATAACTTACTAAACAAACTCAAGATATCAAAATATAAACAGAGAAACGAGAAAACACCAGCAAAGGAAAACAGCAAGACCAATATTAAAAAGTAACGGACTTAGATAAACGTTTATCAAAAGAAACAATTTAAAATATCATTCACATGGCATTTACATTTTCTCTGTGTAAATAAGCAAAAATTATTGTATGCAATTTTGCGAACGCCAACCTATTTTGACTTTGATCTCTCTGTTTTATGGAACAACTATTGTTCATTTGTTCTGTGTTGTTAAAATGTACCTCGTATCATACATGGAGACATCAAAGGGAGAGATACACGAATATACTGCACGTTAGGCTGTACAATGAACTGCGGTTGGTTCTGGGTAGGAGGATGGTACTCCTGATTGATTGCTGCTAAATGGCGTTGAAATTACACTTAAAATCTACGCCAAAGAAATTTGTTGGAGAGGAAAGAAGAAGGTTTAAATCTTCGTGAATCTAAGCTTAACCGTTCAGGTTCTATTAGGAATGGGTAGATTAGAACCGAACCTCAAATTTAGAACTAAGGCCGAGTTGGACGAGTCAGCCTCATAACTTGGTCCTATTTGTTCAGTCACCAAGTGTAACTCTCGCTTGTGGGGGAGCAGTACCAACACGTGTTTATATATTGTTTAATTCTCCCAGCCGTGATGATGGACTGGTGAAACTCTGGAACACTGATTAATAAATATATAAGTTTTTCTGTGTTAGGACCTTTTTAATGTGGTTTATATATGTTTACTATTTTCAACCACACACACACACACACACACACACACACACACTCACACACACACACCGCCTAACAGTGGTAAGGAGGTGAACGCTTGGCGGGCAGTACATCATTACTGACATAGGTATAGGTGAGGTATTGAGTCCGCACGCGCAAGTGGCACACGTCGTTTACGCTGTATTATGTACCTAACGATTAATGAAAGCCACACCCGGGTCTAACTTTTAAAGCTGAAATCGCGACAACCCAACCAGCCAGAGCTCAACGCCGGCACCAACTGTAACAGCGGTAACAGCAACGACGACAGTGATAGTAACAACATCAGTAACGAGAGCAGAAGCTAAAACAACAACCCTTAGTAATAACAACAGCAGAAGAAACAAGAACAGTAATAACAGTAATATCAAATTCGTAAAAAAAAAGTAGGAACAAAAACATTAGCAACAGCAGACATAAACAAAAGCATGAAAGACAGAATTAGCAAAAAAAAAAAGGCGACAATAATGGCAGCAGAAGTACTAAAAATACCTCAGATGGCTCACTGGGGGGAGGGGGAGGGGGAGGGGAAATACTAGCTTCCACAATTGTTTTTAATCTACAAAAGTTATCGAATGTAAGATATTTAATACCGTGTGAAAATTTTTGGATAACCCTGATACTCTAAAACAAATATCAA
Source organism: Homarus americanus (assembly GCF_018991925.1). Taxonomy (NCBI): domain Eukaryota; kingdom Metazoa; phylum Arthropoda; class Malacostraca; order Decapoda; family Nephropidae; genus Homarus; species Homarus americanus. The sequence goes on from NW_024757224.1 coordinate 32,542, forward strand.
TGACAAAAACAAAAACAAAACACAACAACAAACGCAAAAAAAAAAAACAGCAACAATGCAACAACAACAAAAGATGATTAACAAGAACAACCGCAAAACAAAAACAATCACAAGCAACAACAACAACAACAACAACAACCATAGAACAACAAAAACAACAGCAATAGCCACAAATCAACAAAGAAATCTGTAAAAAATAAAAAAAAAACAGCAGCACCTACAACCATATTCATATCTTAGGGATGGTAACCACGACCCTCCATTCCAACCTTTTTCTGGCTGTCTTTCCTAGTCCTGCCAGATATTGTTTTCAATTTAACTCATCCATCCTGGTTTTAGTCTTCTTCTCGTTCTCATCTCAGTTTTATCCATTACTAGTACTCTTTATTATTACCCCCCTTCATCATCATCATTCCTTCATTTTCGTGTTCTATAAATTTCCATTATTTGTCTCGTTGTTCAAGCCATTCTTCATTGTTCTTTTCTATCAGCATAACTTAGATTTGTTATTCGTATAATATTATATTTCGTAAGGCTTCTAATTCCATAGAGTGTCTACTGAAAACGTTCACATGTCTGACCAACCCAATACAGAGTAGTTACCTTCCATATACAACATTACGTGAATCTTTTATGTCAAATTAATATCTCTCTTCAAGTGTTGTCTGAGATAAGAGGCGCTGTTTTCTGCTTAATAGTTAGTATCGTTTTAATTAATTTTTTACACATCTATCACGGCTTATGTTACTTCCCACATTACTAAGTTTCTTTTCATCTTTTTTCAGCTTTTATAAGTTCCGTCTTTCCTAGCTTAATTTTTACATAGAATTTGCATATAATAAAAAAAATTATATATACTACATCTATCCTAACAGCTTTAACTCTCAATATATACAATGAGATTAGTCTCAACAAATAACAACAACAACAAATAAAAAAAACAACAACAACTAAGGTAGAGAGCAGCAGTGACAGCCTTGACAGCAATAGAAGCAGCAGTAACAGCAGGTCAGTAATAAGAGTAGAGTTAGCAGTAAGATCAAGTCAGTAATCAGAATAGAGGTGGCAATAACAGAGTAGAGGCGGCAGGAATATAATACAGACAAAATGGCCCAATAGTAGTTAACCATTTGTAACTTACTGAGTGAGTGTGTATTACCTTCATACATACTGCAGTACCCAGTATGGTTGTATGAGCTCTCTTTCTCTCTCTCTCTCTCTCTCTCTATCTCTCTCTCTCTCTCCTTGTCTGTCTGTTTATCTGTCTGTCTGTCTGTCTATCTTTTTGTCTGTCTGTCTGTCTATCTGTCTCACCATCATTCACTCTAACATACCCACAATCCCACACTCCCACACCTCCCCTCCCCCCACACACAGAGGAGAGATGTAAGGGACTTCCCACCTGTTTAATATTCGGAACTCTCGTCTCCCAACATTACAACGCAGACCTTACTGTTCTTACTTTCACTTAGCCTCTCACGGAGATTAAAACGGAAGGTTAAAGTTCGCCACTGTGTAATGGATAAAACGCATGGAGAGGCTATTTCAACGGAGTTAGTTCTGAATGATGTTACGGTCGGGTTAAGATCAGTGGACTTGTTACACGAAAATGCTCCACAGCAGCCCCGGTAAGAACAGACGCAAAGTGGGAGGTCATTTACTGGGTTACAAAGGCTGACACAGGTACACACGGGGTTATTTACTGGGTTATAGAGGCTGACACAGGTACACACGGGGTTATTTACTGGGTTATAGAGGCTGACACAGGTACACACGGGGTTATTTACTGGGTTATAGAGGCTGACACAGGTACATACGGGGTTATTTACTGGGTTATAGAGGCTACGGGGTTACAAAAGCTGGCACAGGTACACACGGGGCTATTTACAGGCTGACACAGGTACACAAAGGGTCCTCAGGTCAGGCACACAAGAGGAGCTGAACTCAATAAGAAAGGCTGACACATACAAACAAGGGCCTTAAGCTCCACGAGGAAGGCTGTCACCCACAAACAAGAGACTCTGCTCAGAAAAGCTCCCGAGTCACCTCAAGAAATGGGAAGCCTCTTTCCAGCAGGTTGAGTGATCACGTACCTACTGGAGAGGCCGTCACAACACGCACACGACTCCCCCTCCCACTTACCACAAGTCACTCACGGACGGAGCCTCTAACCTAACACAACCTTTTTCGCACAGCTGACTTGGGAGAAGGAAAAGAAAGGGACAAGATTCTTATATTTCTCTTCACAAAACGTAAGGAAGTGGATAGGTAGGCGTCAAAATCATGGCATCCTTTTCCAGATTAAGAGAGAATAGGATGGACGGGGTCGTGGGGAATCTATCCTCTTCACAGTAGGTAAAGGACTAGGAGGTGCAAGCCTCATCCATCCTCTTCACTCCAGGTAAAAACTAGGAGGATGAGAGGCGCAAGCATCCATCCTCTTGCCAGATGGGCTGGGTCGCCCTCCCCTTTGAACTCTGACCTTTCACTTTGAAACGCTTTGGCCCTAAAATCCCACCCCGAGTTTACAGCACCTGGCTATATCTCCACCTGCAGCCTCGCTTGTCATTGCTTGGGATAAATTTTCTAAAGCCCTCGGACACACACGGGAGAGGAGTAGGCAGGGTCTCTGGGCCGGCCAGGAAATTCAATACTATTGTTGAACTCTGTAAATGTAAATTTATCGTGACATTCTGATGATTGAGGAAATATCTGCGCATCGGAATTCAATGGTATATTGTTGGACTCTTTGTAAATATGAGATGAACCTGACAGTCGCGATGATTTGGTAATATGTTTTGACGCGCTCCTCAATACTAAAGTGGATTATTATTGTTGAACTGGGTAAACATACGTGTGTTCGTGTGAATAATATGCACACACACACACACACACACACATGTTTGTGTCTGTTTGTCTGTCTGAGTCTGTGTTTGTACTTATATTTGTTCGAGTTATTAAACTATTTATATATCTTACAGCATAAACAATCGGTTATTTCTCAGACGGTGACCAATCAAAAGAGGCGAGACTTTGGAGGCCAATCACACCATTCCGACACAGGTCACGTGATCCAACCTCCCAAGGGACAATAACAAGTCTGGACACGCCCACTCCGTTTCTCTCTCGCAACGCCCGTGCCAAGACCCTGGAAACTCAAAAATTCGACAGTTAAATATTTTCATTGTTGACTGTTAGGGTAGAAGAGCTGAGAGGGAGAGCGTCTGAGTGTAAGGAAGCCTGATACGTCGAGGCACACACTCTCTCTCTCTCTCTCTCTCTCTCCCCCTTTCTCACAGACAGTATCTCGTCCACTCAATTCCTTCCCATCTCCCCCCCCCTCTTGTCTCTACCATCTCTGAACACACACACACACACACACACTGACAACTCTTTTCAAGTGTCCGACAACAACGAAAAAAAAAGAGATGAAGGGGGGCAGAGGGGGCAATGGGAGGGGCAGGGAGGGGGGGGGCGAGAGAGGATGTAGGGAGGGAGTTGTAGAAGAGTCTAGGATCCAAAAAGTCTCAAAAATAATGGCCAAAGGATCCTACACACTGAATCCCCAAATTATAAAGGGCTCTTTACGTCAGCTAGGCGCCATGACAGGAGCCAGTGAAGGTTTTAAACGGAAGTCACGTCTATTAAGGTCTTTTATGAAGAGTCTATATGTTTAATTATAGTTATATGTACTGACTACTGTAGCTTCGTGAGATTCAGGTAGATGCTAACAACGTGTAAGATTTATTCCCCTGTTTGAACTACCTATGTATGTATGTATGTATGTATGTATGTATGTATGTATGTATGTATGTATGTATGTATGTATACAGATTTTCCGAGTCTTATAAAACTTAAGTGAATAAATAACGGTGTGGTTGTGTGGGAGCAGCTGGCCAGACACAAGGTGAATTTATTGCTTCATATCATTAACTTCCAAGAGTTCTTATACTACAGACAACCTGACGGACGGCTTGCTCGATGAGACCTCCTAGCCCACCTAGCTGCTAAGATGCTGAGGGGATGCTGAGATAGGTGGAGCTGCTGAGATAGATGGATTTGCTGAGTAAATTGCTGTTATATTTCTGGAGAATATTTATGTTGTATGAGGCAGACAGACAGGCAGACTGAGTAATAGAAAACGACAGATAGGTAGAAAGGGATAAACAGATAAGTGAAGCAAGTACAATTATAAACAAACAGACGGACAGACAACGACTCACAAACAGAGATTAAAGACAAAACAAGCAGACAAATAAAGAATTATATACAGGAAGACTGAAATAAACAGACGGATAGAAAGACAGAAAGACAGTGCAGACAGACAGACCTTGAGAAATGAAAGAAGAAAAGAAAAGGAGACTCAGTCACCTCCCTCCCACACAATGACATCGTTACAACATCAAGGTCAAAGGTCAGAGGTTGCAAAAGACTCTGCACTGGACTGGTAAGATGTGACACACTTTCGTAAATTGCTTTCTATTTAAATCACTGTCTTACCCACTGACTTTCTCCTAATGAAGATATGCAATGCTTAGGTTAGGTTCGGAAGGTTTGGTTAGGTTACGTTAGGTTACATTAGGTTAGGTTAGGTTAGAGGATGTGTATTACTTAATATACTCCTGAATAGTTTCAACTTTCTTCCAGATAAACTTGGACATCTTGAGAAAGCTAAGAATTGTTGTTGATATTCACAAGTTACGCCTAAAAGTGAAAATGAGTTTCCATACTGCTGGCGGTCTTTTAGGGTCAACCTGTATACTTGATTTCGGTGTATTAGAAAACAGAGTGGCCGGGACTGGACTGTACCTCCACAACTGAAGTTACGTAATCATTCTGCAGCTGGGTCGACTGTGGGTGTCCTATATAGTAGCCTGCCGTGGAATTCGAACCGGTGATGTTTGATCAATTCTAAAGGGATAATTCGCATTGGATTACACAAGTATTGGGATCCATCAGGACTGGAATTTATATGGATTGGATCCTATTAGAATTAGTGTCCAACGGCATATAAACCCATCAGAATTAGCGCCCATTGAAATTGGAACCCAATAGGACTGGGACCCATTCCGTCTAGTCGTCAGTTGGATTGGTACCCATGAGAACTGAAACCCATTATAGGACTTGGATCCATTAAGACTTGGCTCTGGTCCTAATGGTTAGATCAGGTTCGGTGAGGCTGGCAGTTGTCATACAGTGAACCAACGGCGACAATATTATTACTTACTCACAGCACCACTTCCACATGCTCCAGTTAATTACTTGTGATATATATATATATATATAAATAAATATATATATATATATATATATATATATATATATATATATATATATATATATATATATCTGTATATGAAGACATGAAGACAGAAACAGACAGAATAAAATAGACAGAAAAACAAACAGTTATGCTTCGATGTATAGAAAAAGAAAGTTAAGACAGAGATACAGCGAAATAAATAAAAGGAGATAGGAAGAAAAATATATAAAGAGGGAGAGAAAGACAGAAAGGAGCTAACTTTAAAATGATCAACTTTCCTGCCTACGTGTCACCAGGCCAATGATAAATACACCTAATAAGGAAAACTTGGCGGTTCTCAGCTAACGAGTGTTTTATGACCCGGGGAAATTTTGTTCTGGTTGGCTTTATTGGGTCCTTCCGAGGCCCAATATTGGCTCTTCCACGAGAAAGGTAATAAAGGAAATACAGATGGCTTTATTACTAATCATTTTACCGATAACTTTTCGCTGGGACATGATTAAATCAACTGTCTTCGCCGATAGATCTAAGTCTGTGTGTGTGTCCCTCTTATAGTGGGTATGTGTTTTTAAATTTACGTATATGACATCGCATATATATATATATATATATATATATATATATATATATATATATATATATATATATATATATATATATATATATATATATATATATATATATATATATTTATTTATTTATTTATTTATTTATTTATTTATTTATTGTGAAGAGATCAGCCCACAAGGACGTCACTATTGTACATATTTCATTCTATTGTCACCCTTAGTTCCCGACGACGCCAAATAGTTCAACCTGCCCTGAAACGATGAAAATCCTTGGTGAGAGGCTAATGCACCACAGCCGAGTTCTGCACAGAATTCACCTGCTCTAGTCAGTCGTTTTCCTGGTCTTGCACAGAGACCTCCTCAGTCACAGGTTCAGCCGTGTCTTCACAGCTAAGTCTGATTATTCCTTGGGTCATAATGGTCACAATACTCTTGTCATTTAGTCTATTACCATTGTATGTTTATTTTGTTAACGTTTTGGTGTAGGGATTCATGTTTTGTTAAAACAGATTTGGATCTCTTTAATACGTTTTCTCTCACGTGATTTTAAGTTAGTATAATTTTATACTAAACTCGACCTTAAATGTCTCTCCCCTTTAGTTGATACTAGCCCTACTGGATTTTCCCTTTTTTAATAAAACTGATAATTCATTAGGTCTCACTACGAGTTATAAATTCTTGTTCTTTTAATAGAGTGGATTGAAATAATTTACCTACTCTCAATATATACAATGAGAGTAGTGTCAACAAACAAGACACCACCAAGGAGGCTGGTAGTTCAAAACAAACACTACAAACATTATAGCTTCAGACGACAGCAATATCACTTTCAATTATAACGAAATGCGCACTTCATATACAGTAGGTCACAAGAGTCAGTTGGTGTGTATATCCTTCTCACCGCGACAGGCGATAATTTTGATCTTTTTCCACTGAATCACGTGAGGTTTGCTGACTCACTCACTATCTTTGATATCCTTCGCTCCGCTGGGAATCTTGTACAGCGTTAATACATTGCTCGAGGTGACCAGGTTTACTGTTAAAAGGCGGGAGGGAAGGAGACAACTGTACTGCACATTAAAGATAAAAAGTAAAATATAAGTTTGCTAAATTATATTGGCTGTAGACAACAAATGAAAGAGAGAGAGAGATGGATATTTGCTGTTTGGAAAATGGTCGAGTGAATAGTGTGATACTGAAAGAGACTGTAAAGAAACACGAGAATATTGTAGACGAAAACACCTTTCGAAATGTTTGGGCTGAGAGAAGAATAATTGACAGTGAATGACAAGAGTATATAGGTTAGGTACAGCAGAAGACCGAGTATCGACTAAAGCCTGAGTGTCCACAGTTTTTGGCTCACTGTACCAAAGGAAAAGTGAGCGAGTGAGTACGAAAATGATGGCGACTTTTTTTTTTTATGAAGTAATATCATTGAAAATACCCAAAGAAGGAGAAGAATTGTTTTTAGAATGTACAAATGGAACCTAGTCTAACCTAACCTAGTCTAACCTAACCTAACCTAACCTAACCTAACCTAACCTAACCTAAACATATAATATGATAAAGTCAATAGAAAAAGAGATGTGAAAAGTCATGACATTGTATATAATGGAGAACTGATGATTGCTATCTACAGTTTTTATAGAGAACTGAGGAGTGTGTTTGGGTATTTCTGATTCAATTATTATTATATCACGTAACTGTATTGTGTCCACTGTTATCCAATATTTTCTTAAGGTTAACAGAAAGGTGAAAAGGTTGTGAGTTAGTTCCAGGAGATGACAGAGATGAAGAAGAATTTCAAGTATTAATGAATGAGCTTAGAAGAATGAACAGTAAGTAAGAAAGTTGACGATAAATACAAACAAAGGGGAGAGGAGGAGAGGAAGTGAAAGTTCGTATAAATGAAAACAGGACAGGTGATGTATTGCAGATATTGAAGAGTGGATGTGTCAACGAGTGAAATAATGGGTACTGAATTTAACCATAAGGAAGGTGAGGGGAAGAAGAGGATATGGACAGTGATGGATGTAGGGGAGAGAGAAATATATCAAAGGAATCAACGATGGCGATGTAATGGGAAGTAATTGAGGTGAGAATATTGTACAGGTGTGATGCTGAGACCGTAGATGTAACAGGGGGAGGAGGAAGCAATCTAGAAGTGACAGAAATTATATGTGTGAGCGAAGAGGATGCAAAGAATAATGTAGATATAAGATAATATGATTGTGTAAAGTGTGCAGGAGAGACAACCAAGGTGTTTTAAGTTGGTATGTACCGCACTGATGAAGAAGCCCCTGTTGTATACTCAGAGGTGGAAGATAGGAGAGAGAAGGGGAACACCAAGAAGGATAAGTAGAGATGGGGTGATGAATAATGAGAAAGCAGCAGTAGTGTGTCGTGAATGTCTAGAAAGTATAATAGATGTGTTGGTTTTGGTGATGGACATGGCGCTGGTGGGTGATGCTTGGCCCTTGTTGTTGTGGAACGAGATGACTATAACAGAAACACGAGGTATGACAGAAACAATCAATGGCAGCGAGAGAGGGAAGGAGTGTGTGTGTTGTGTTGGCTCGGCTTACAACTTACTGTTGGTACCCATTAACCACTGCTCCATGGATCGGTGGTTCGTTCTCCGGGCACTCCCAGTTCACTCGGCTGTAAATGTGTACTTAAGTTTACAATTTGGGGAAGTGAAGACAGTCTAGAGCAGTACCGGCCATGCTGCCTCCTTGTGTACCGAAGGCTTAGTATACAGTGTACTGCACCCACACTGTCCCAAACGGGTAGTCCTGCCTATGGGACCCACTTTCACAATTTATTTCCTCGTTTTTATATATCATGAAACCCTTTTTTTTAAGTAGAATAAATTAGTGTATGAAGAATACAAGAATTTATTTTGAGTAAATAAGGAAAATCTAAATGACTTCAGTATTCCTTTTATTGGCAGGCTTTAGTTTGATGTTGTCAGTTGACCTTGGGCGGACGTAATTACTTTAACTTTCTCCCTGGTAGGTTAAAGTGAACCTCCGCAGTTAAGCGGATTTTAGGTTCTCGTTTACGACTTCGTGGCCTTATAAAATGTGACCAAAACTGCCATTCCGCGAGCTGTCGTCCATTACTTCCGCGTCCCCTTACCTCGGCTTGTTGAAGAACTGACACAAACGGAAAATTAAGGCCAAAATGCGACGTTCTGAGGAATATAGAGTAACGCAACATATAACAATATCCCCCCTATATACAGTAATGTAATGAACATAATTTAAAGATGATGGCGAAAGAAAACGCATTACCACATACACAATATTGATATGTTGATGTTACAGATAGTTCATTTGGCATTAATTAAAAAAAGCTCACCTTCGTCACCCTGTAACGCTCTTCCTTCACTCATCTCTAAACTTGTCTGTTCACAAGAAAAAATGAATCGTGTCGTTCTACTAAAGATTCCTGAATCATATTTTTGTTTTTGGCGTTTCCACTACATGACATCATTCTCGACATTTCGATCAACAGAATATATTTGAGTAATGTCAAGAAGCAAATAACGACATATATTCATTAAAATATTCGTAACCTTTTTTGACAACATTTATTTAAAAAAAAAATAATTGATTGCGAAAAAAATGAAGATTGTCTTATAAAGTATCAGATAATATCCTCAATATATAGATTTAAGGGGGTGTAGTGGAACCGAACCTCTTCACCCCTTTACTCTTATTACTCTTCGGTTGGTGTGGTGATCAGCTACGAGAGTCTGTCGTTTTTGTGGATCAAGTCATTAAAAGAGAATAATATTTTACGGGTACACACGGGTTTGTCTTAATTGTATTAGAATATTAGCGAAAAGTACAGCTGTCATTAACGTGTAAGTAAGCTGTCGTGACTGCTGCCGTGGCGTCACTCACAGATGTCAGAAGTGGCGGAGCTCAGTGGTAGTGTCTATCTTAGTGGTAGCGGCCACCTCGGCGGGGTCGCTCACAGATGATAGGCTTCTCATGGTGGCAGGCGACATCGTGCCATTTGATGCCGTCTTGGTAGAAGTTGTTGAGCACAGCCAGACAGAACTCCTTCCCGTCCTCACGGTTATCGGGCTGGTTCTTCCTGAGTCTGTTGGACACACGAGGTGGATGAAGGGATAGAATATAGTAGAAGAGGTGGATGAAGGGAGAAATTAAATATAAGGAGTTGGCTGAAAGGACAGGATGATATAAGAGGTATAAGATAGGACCAGTTGAGGCCGTAGAAGTGACCTCCAGATGGCCACCTCCAGCGGTACTCAATGAAGAACCCGCCTGTCCAGATGTACTTGACGTGATCTGCCCACACACACACAGATACACACACACACACACACACACACACACACACACAAAGAACAAAAATCAACTTCTTGTTTTAAACAGCTACACAGATTTCGCCTTTATCTAAACACCAGTGAAACAAATAGTTATTAATACAGTGACAAGTAACTTAAGAAATAATCAGTTAACACATACAGTAATACTAATTGATCACAGTTTACAAGCTTAATGAAGACAGTGACCTATGATATACTACCAGCTCTCTACATAATCTGTACATTTACATAGACTCCGGTAATGGAAGGTTGAAATATGATATCCTGTGCAAAGTTATATAATACTTTGGGCTTTTAAAATCTAAATTGAATGTGCCAGTACCTGTTGAATATAGAGACCTCGGTATGAATAATTTTAATGGGTCCAAAAAGGTTTTGTGAATTATCTATGCAGTATTTATCTTCAGCTACAACGGACAGGTGTGTGTGTGTGTGTGTGTGTGTGTGTGTGTGTGTGTGTATGTGTGTGTGTGTGTGTGTTCTCTACTTTTTGTTTACCCCTGAACCATTTATTTTACTACTTTAGTCTTGTTGTTGTTGATGTCATTTTTTTTTTACTTTTTGATCACCGATACTGTCAAAACTTTTACCATTATTTTCCTTACAAAAAAAACCCCACACAATCTGGCTCTTTCCTACTGACCTGGCCTAAGAGTGTTCATCACCAATGGGCTCTAATCCCAAACAGATTCCAGTCTTCATCTGCTCCAGTATTAGTGGTACTATAATATATCATACTGCACACAAATACTAATGAGTTTTAATCCTAATAACACGTCAGGATGCTTTGGGATTAGGTGTCAGGTCCCCTTTCTCTCCTTCCCCTTTCCCCTTCCCATTTTTCCCTCTCCCTCTTGCCCCCTTCCCTTTACCCCCTTTCCCCACTTCCCCCTTATCACTCACCTCTTCCAACAACATCAGAGACAAACTGGTCCTCGTAAACGCTCTCTATACTGATGCCCTGCCACCCGGGGCCTAGACGCGAGCAGTAATAGTTGGCTTGATCCCACGGATACCCCCTCCCTCCGTCGTGCCGCCAAGAGAAGTGGTAGTCGCTTCTCCCAAGTGTGTAGTCCACCTGTTAAACGGTGAGGATGGGAGGGAGAGAGGTTGGGAGTGGTTACGAGTAGAAATGATACATGGGGGAGTGAGAATGTATTGAGGAAAGAAAGGGTAGAAAGCATGAAAAACTTTGTAGGAAAAAAAACCAGATACAATATACAAATAAAAATGGAGGTTTTCCTGTTATAATTCAGGATGCCCCTCAAAAATGAACAAATAAACACACATATTCCCCCTCCATTTGTTATCATTCATTCATTCATACCACTGTTATAGATGCGCTGTGGTATGGTAATCACCTTCCACTACAAAGCCACAAATATTCATCTGGTTTACCAATGTCCCTTCACACAAACCAGCATCACCCAACAGAGGCTCCTCCTTCACCAGAAATCACCCGACGCCATGCTGTCCGCTCTTTCACGCTCACCGGGGCTTCAGGGATGTTCCCCAATCACCCCCTCACTTCTAGTTCATCCTTCTGCCCTCTTGGATTCCTCTTCTTCTCATCATCCACCTCTGTATTGTTCCCTCTTCTTCCTATATGTTCATACGACCTAGGAGATCGTGGTTCACGCCCCCACACACATATACAGTACAAAGTATATAGGTATAGATCAATTTATACTGTATAACCTTGACTGCCACAGTCTGCCCTCCCTGACACTGGTAACAACCTCCCACAATCACCGTGGTGATATCTCAGTCGGGGAAGATTTTTGGTTCTTGCCCGGACCACCCGAGGCTCCGTGGTCAATAGTAATATCAAGGTACACAACCTTGGGCCCCTGTAGTAGGTGTGTAATGATTCAGGTCTCTTATAGCTTCCGTTTTGGAACTATGGCTGGAACAGACACCCAGACAGACATTTTCTTTTATCATTCAAGATATATAAGTGTGTAAGTGTGTCGGTGTCTGGAACCGTGTGTGTGTGTGTGTGTGTGTGTGTGTGTGTGTGTGTGTGTGTGTGTGTTGTTCCCTTCCGGCAAACGTTTTAGCCAACGACTATTTCCACGTATTCTGTTGAGCTCTACCCTGGCTTTACCTTACCTTCTCTCCCTCTCTTTTTCTCTCTCTACTAATTTATGTCTTCTATCTGTTTTGTCTGCTTGTCTGTTTATCTATTTGTCTAATTATTCCGTGTATTTTTCTTTATTTCGCCTTTTATCTCTCTCTCTCTCTCTCTCTCTCTCTCTCGTGTCTGCTCATATCGCTCTTACCTCTGCTTATCTATTTGCCCCACAACTTACTAGGCGTGCACGGGGTCGCATGTAAGGTCCAGGTAGCGGGAGTGTTCCAGATGACCCCACATTCATCCCAACGCCCGCGTCCAGCCCACGACACCGTTGTCAGCGCACCCAGTAGGTAGATCACCTCGTTCCTCATTTTCTGCACAATATTAATCTTGATGGTAGATATTGTATTGGTGGTCATCAGATGGAACCAGGATAGGACTCGGATTTCTGTCACCCTTCCATGATCCTATGACCCACCCTTATAAGGACCACACCTCTGATTACTTTAGTGGAATAATGGAAACTATCAAAATCATTCTGCATATACATGGATCACGTGCACCTACAGTGATTTATTTACATATATACTTGCACATCAACTTACACGCACATAATCATAAAGGAACTTACATACAAAAATCGGAACGTACACATGTCAACGGAAATGTACTGTATACTCACACGATCATTCGTTTGTACACACACACACACACACACACACACACACACACCAAGTAATGTATTTTTTGTCCTCTTTTCTCGCTATTTACTTCTCTATCCATTCTCTCTATTCCTCTCGTTCTTTTGTCTACGTAGTTCTCTCTCCATCTTTATTACTCCTTGTTTATCTCTGTTTTCTTTCTCTCAGGTTATCTATATTTGTCTCTATTTTCTCATTCTTAGCTTTATTCTAGGATTCTTCCATTTTTCCTTGTCTTATTTTATTTTATTTTTCTGTTTCAACCACCAAGATAAAATTTGGTCTCCTCCCCACACATAAACTAAAACCTGTTTGCAGTTTCGCTTCCTCTCCCCTACGTTCTCTCTCTCTCTCTCTCCCTCTCTCTCTCTCTCTCTCTCCTGACTCACATTGCTCATTTTTTTCTTCACATCTAGAACAAAGTTTACCTTTCCACCACTCACCAGAAGAGAAAACAAAATCGCTGTGCAGAAAACTCTCGTCTTTGTTTACAACTGCGTTTCGCTTGGCTGGCAAAGAACCAATCACAAGCCAGGAAAAATACACGCCATTCATTAGGGGACGTGAATGAATGCCCCAACGCTGGTCACTTTCTACTACTACTATATAGCGTATGAAAGCCATGACGTCATCCGGAGGTCTTTTGTTTACACTTCTTGGTCAGCTTGAAACAAATGGTTCATTCACCAGTTTGAGGCTGAATGACATTAGACACACTGAATTAACACTAGATCAAATGTCCCAATATCTTTTTCCTCCTCCCCCCCCTTCTATCTCTCATCTTCATCACCTTCGTTTCCTCCCTCCCTCCTTTTTCTCTTACCTTTCCATGTCACCATCATCGTCTCTCTCCCACATTCCTCTCTCTCTCTTCCTCTTTTTCACCTTCCTCACTCATCATCACTTTCTTCCCTTCTCTCCCTCCTTCCCTCCACCATCATCACCTCCCTAGTCATCATCTTCTCTCCATCCCTACTCATCATCTTTCCTGTCATCAATTTCTTCCCGTCCTCCCCTCCCTCTCACCTCCTCCCTCCCTCCCTCCCTCCCTCCCTCCCTCTCACCCCTCCCGTTTCTACCCCTCTCACACACCCCCTCTCTTTATCCGCCAAAAAAGAAATGGCTATCCAACAGAGTTTTTTTTTTTTGGTTCACACTAAGAATTATTGTCTTTGCTCAGACGTGATATATAGCGAATAGTTTTTGTTCTCTCGTGTTGTTGTTGTTGTAGCAAACTGGGTTTTTTTTTATGTTTTTTTGTTGTTTTTTTAAGCCGGATGTTGTTTTTTTTGTTTTTTCCATTGAGCGTTTCATCTTAGAGAAGAGACCTGTATCTATGGTTCAAATCTTTGTGTTGTTTTCATTTCTTATCTGTCTGTTCGTATGTCTGTTTTTTCTACCCACATTTTTCTTTTATCTTTCTGTTTTTTACTGCCCCCCCCTGCCCTTCTCTCTCTCTCTCTCTCTTTCTTTCTCTCTGCGTGTCCATTTGTTTATTTTTCATTATCTGTATGCATCTCTGCCAGGCTCTCTTTTACCCTCTCTACCTGTCTGTCTGTCTGTCTGTCTGTCTGTCTCTGCTCACGAATGGACTCCACCTCCTTCCTCTCTCGTTTAATTAAAAAAAAAGAGACACCATCCAACAACGCCTTATAAACAGACTAACAGATAGACAAGGGTCAATCCCCACAGCTGTACAGAGATTTTAATAATGTCTCAACAAGTGACAAGCCACAAGGGAAAGGTAAATATTTACATGAGATGAAAAGGGGGAGAACGTTTTTGTTATGATGCAATATAGAGGGGAAACTCGTGCATTCCTGACATACCATACGGGTGTGCGAGGGGGCGTTCTGCTTCTATATCTGGGTTTTGTGTTTATCAACGTCAAATGGGAGAATGTAGAGTAATTGTTAAAGTGATTGTGGAAAAAGAAGATGCTTCGACTTTATCTCTACTTCTGAGGGGGAAAGATGAGTGAGAGAAAGGGGGGATATATAAAAGTGAGATAAGGAGAGAGAGAGAGAGAGAGAGAGAGAGAGAGATCAACTCTGACACATACTGCTATCAAACGTTATCTTGTGGGGTGAGGAGCCCGAGTGTAATGAAACTGATTTAGTTTTTATTAATTTAAAACTAAAACTGAATTTTCTTGGTGTTCAAAAGTATATGTGAAATAGAATTGTGTAAACAAGCACTCGCTTGCTGTTCTGGGGGTCGGTAGTTCGATTCTCGGGCGCTCCCAGTTCACCCAGTTGTAAATGGGTACCTGAGGCTAAAATTTGGAAAAGTAAATGCGGTCGAGAGCAGTACCGGCCATGGTGCCTCCTTGTGTACCGAAGGCTTAGTATACAGTGTACTGCATCCACACTGTCTCTAACGGGCAGCCATGCCTATAAGACCCACTTTTTCACCGTAAATTACTAATTGCCTACCGGCCTATAGAAGCTTGAACCACCTTGTCTGAATGACAAAGAATGAGGTATGAAAACCAAGTATCTGGTAGTGTTGTAAACGCTACATGAGTGGATACATTGCACACCTCTTGTCTAAGGATCCAGGGTTCACCCCTAACTCCCGCTGTCCTAACAGCGGCAGGAAGTAAATGGTGTAGAAAGCAGTAATGTCCACACTTAAGCTGTGGCACAAAAATACATTTCAAAGGATTTTTATATTCAATCTTCTTACTAAATGACGATATGAGAACGACTACAACTAATCGAATATTAATATGATCGCTAAAAATGGTGTCATCATTGGACTTTGACTCTACTGTAAAAAAAAATACGTTTCTATGTCTAGTTACTAGGAGAGAAACAGAGAGAAAAGAACAATGTTCGAATTCCCAGTACTACACTACATCATTCAGATATTCCAAGAGAACCCAAACACTCCTGAACGCTAAGAGCTGAACGCCGCGCCTAATCTAATCCTTTTAACAAGGAAATACCCAAACACTGACTTTAAATCCTCCTACCCCCCACCTCCCCCCACCACATCGAGCGAGCTTTCCATCAACCTAATTCCCAATCAGACGAATGGCAGATCCCACGCTGTTTTAAAGCCCTAAGCTTCACCAATCACGAAGGGACATAACACGGCTCCGACACTTCAAGCGATTTCTCCTGGGAGTGGTGATGGGAGCAGTTTGTGTCCGCGCTGCGCCATGGAGTCGGGTCGTCTCTCCCAATATACCTCGGCCATGGCTCTAATGATTGAGTTACGTCGTACCTGGCTTAAAGAGAGAGTGAGTGACTGGCTGTGCTGTACGACTTAACCTCTGTAAGTGCTGACTACCTCTGCAACGGCTGACCACCAGTGTAAGGTTAATAGTCCGTGTGAGTTAACTTTTTTATGAGTGATCACCTGTACAACTTACCTTTGCAACAGGGACCAACTTCACGACTTACCTTTACAGCAGAGACCAAAAGTGCGAACCCAGCGTACTGAGGATGGAACCATAGTACTATAGTTGTGAAAGTAGAGCGACAAGTCACTATATACCACTCATCCACCTGCTCTGCCCTTTTGTATCTATCCCTCCAACAAACACAACCAATAAAGAGAGAGAGAGAGAGAGAGAGAGAGAGCGTCCGTCACTTACCACGTCTGAGTAAGCACTATGTATAAAGAGTAAGGAACTGGGGGTCTTAAATGTACTCGACTGTGAGGAGGTGTGTCATAGTGTGTTGTGTAGGTGTGTGTAGTGCTGTGAGGAGGTGTGTCATAGTGTGTTGTGTAGGTGTGTGTAGTGCTGTGAGGACGTGAGTCATAGTGTGTTGTAGGTGTGTGTAGTGCTGTGAGGGAGGTGAGTCATAGTGTGTTGTGTAGGTGTGTGTAGTGCTGTGAGGAGGTGTGTCATAGTGTGTTGTGTAGGTGTGTGTAGTGCTGTGAGGAGGTGTGTCATAGTGTGTTGTGTAGGTGTGTGTAGTGCTGTGAGGACGTGAGTCATAGTGTGTTGTTGTGTTATATTATGTTGTGTGGGGTGTTGTAGTGTGTTGTGTTGTGTTGTTTTAGGCGTGTAGAGACATTTGATTTCTCTTACCACTTCAAGGTT
Source organism: Homarus americanus (assembly GCF_018991925.1). Classification (NCBI taxonomy): domain Eukaryota; kingdom Metazoa; phylum Arthropoda; class Malacostraca; order Decapoda; family Nephropidae; genus Homarus; species Homarus americanus. The sequence goes on from NW_024757224.1 coordinate 49,572, forward strand.
GCTGACAAGAGAACAGGAGTTAAGTGAGGTCCCTACATTCGTCTTTCTTTCTCTCTGTATGTTTGTCTGTTTACGAGAACACCGCACTTCCGTTTGTCTGTTTTTTTTCTGTTTAAATGTCTCTATCTTTCTTTCTCTCTGTTTGTCTCTCTGGCTGTTTTATCAATTGTCTACTCGTTCGTCAGTTAGTCTGTCTGTCTCTTGATCCATTCATCCGCTTGTCTCTCATCCCTTCTACCAAGTAAAAAAAAAAAGAAGAATAAAATGGAAAAAGCGAGAGACAGACAGACAGACAAAAGTAGATCAACAGTGAATGAAAGATAGACAGACAACTAAGAGAAAAATGGATAGAGAGAGAAAGAGAGAGAGAGAGAGAGAGAAGCGTTCCAGGGTTTACTGCGTCATATCGTAATGTCATTTGACCAACCGAATCAAATAATGACGTCACGACCAAGTGTAGTCGATAATACTCGTATGTCATTCATGTGCTCTCTCTCTCTCTCTCTCTCTCTCTCTCTCTCTCTCTCTCTCGTTCTTCTTCCCTTTATCAATTCTCGTTTTTCCCTCTTCCTCACCTCTTCCTTTCCCTCCCACACTTTCCGTCCTTTCCTTCTTATTTCCTTCCTTCCTTCCTTCCTTCCTTCCTTCCTTCCTTCCTTCCTTCCTTCCTTCCTTCCTTCCTTCCTTCCTTCCCTTCATTTTCTTTGTTTTCGTCTCCCCTTTCTCTGTTTCTCGATCTGTCCTCTTCATTCCTCTCTCTCTCGATCTCTCTAGGTCTGTCTCGTCATGCACCTTCTCCTTGTTTCTCCCTCTCCCCCATTCTCTACCTCCTCCTCCTCCTCCTCCCTCCAATCCTCTATTCCTCCTTCGCTCCTGTATATAAGTAAATTCATAATTAAATACATAAAATTAATAAGACATAAATACGATAATGAAACGTTAAAAATACAAAATAATTAAGTAAATAAATAAATATATGATAAATATAAATAAGTAAAGAATGAAATAAGTAGATTAACTAAAAGATAAATGTGGTAATAAAAGTGAAATGTATAGAATAAAATGTTTGTAAATTAATTAAAAAATAGATCGATAATTTAGTCAAGCACTAATGAACAATAAATAATTAAATTAAATAAGGAATAAATATGCAAGTGAAACAATACAAAAATGATAATGGTGAAAAAGACTGATATAATTGGACCCAAGAATGAATAGATAATTACCTAACAACAAATACATCGATTTATAAATTAATTAAATGGACTTATAACATAATTAGTTAGTAATTACTGCGATAAATTGATTATTCTCTTATTTTTCGTCTATGGCCAAGCTGATTAAACCCGTAACCTTTGACCTCATCTTCACCTCTCATGACCTACCGTAGTGTGTCCTAGTTCAGGTATTCTCTTAATGATGTCAATAATTATTCTGTTTTTAGTTGTATTATTATTATTATTATTATTATTATTATTATTATTATTATTATTATTATTATTATTATTATTATTATTATTATTATTTTATTATTATTATTATTATTATTATTATTGTTATTGTTATTATTATTAGTTCTCCTCCTTCCGTTCCATTTTTTTTTCTTAGAATTTGTATTCGACTTCTTTACGTCTTTACCCCCTTTCCCCTCTCCTCTTCCTCTTTCTTCCCTGTAGATCTTCCATAATTTTCTTCTCTTCTTCTTTGTCTTCCTTCTCCTCCATTTTCTCCTCATTCTCCTCCTCCTCTTCCTCCTCATTCCTTTTTATCAATATTCTTCCCCTTCCTCTTCCATCTCCTACTCCTCCTTTTCTTCCTCACCCCTTTCTCCTTCTCTTCCCTTCATCTCCTCCCCATTTACCTCCCTCATCTCACTCCTTCGTATCCTACTCCTCTTTTTCCACCTCCTTCCTTCTTCCTTTTCTTTATATTCCTCATTCTCCACCACATCTTTCTCATCCTTCTCAACCTCTCCCTTTCGTTCATTTCTTCCTTCTTCTCCTCCTAATTTTTCCTTAACTAGCTTCTCCTTTCTTACCTAGTTTCCTATATTCCCTTCTCCACCTCCTTCTTTCCCACGTCTCCCTCATAATTATCCTTCTCCACCTCCTCTCTTCCTTCTTTCTCTCCTCCTCCTCCTCCTCTCCCTTCTTCCCTTCCAGCTATCCGATAGAAAAAATATCCGGGGAAAAACACGGTCAACCAACTTGGCTCCCACAGGAAATTCCACAATCTTTCGCTTCCGCTTTTTGCTTGACGTAATGCGGTTATGCCTATACTATCCCTGCCTCCCTGCCTCCCTGCCTCCCTTCCCTCCCTCCCTTCCCTTCCCTCCCTCCTGCCTCGAGAACCCTTCCTCCCTTACTCACTCCTTCTATCCCTCTCTAACTCTTCCTCCTCATCCTTCATCCCCTCCTCCTTACCTATCTGACCTTTCCTCCGTTTCCTCCCTCTCTATCACTTCCCTTCCGCCTTCCATCCTTCTCTCCCTCCTTCTCTCTGACCCAGCTACGATCCCACCACCGTCCCCACGACCTCCTTTTCATCTCCTTTATAACCCACTTCCTGTCACCGACTTTCTGCTTCCGTCCATCTACGACCTGTACATCTCCCCTTCCCGTCCCCCTCCCCTTTACTCCGATCCTCCACCCTTCTTACAACCCTTCTCCCTCTCCCTCTTCCTTTCCTCCTGTCCCTTCTACTGTACGTCCCCTTCCGTTTGCCTCTGATCCGCCTGCCCTCCTTCTCTCCGTTGCTCTCAGCTATGTCCTCAGAGACACATTGGGGAAAAAGGAAGAATTTCTTGTGTTTTTCTAAGACATTTTGTAACCGAAAGAGAATTATTGGTTTCCGTGACTGTGTGTGTATGTGTGTGTGTGTGTGTGTGTGTGTGTGTGTGTGTGTGCGTGCCTCGTGGCTGAGGGTGTCAACATGAGAGTGTATGTTTGTAAGATTCTTCCTAAACCCAGAGTAAAAAACATAGGACGTTACTTAAAAGCCACACATTCAAAAGTCAGTCTCTCTCTCTCTCTCTCTCTCTCTCTCTCTCTCTCTCTCTCTCTCTCTCTCTCTCTCTCTCTCTCTCTCTCTCTCTCTCTCTCTCTCTCTTAATAGTGTTCGTTGTTTTACAATAATATTTTTCCGCTCTCATGGTCTTGAAAATAACACAGACACAGAATTGGATCATTTATGAGGTCATCGAGGCGGCCTTGTTCGGCGACCTTACTGTGAGTTGACGTTGTCTATGAGTTGACATGTCTGTGAGTTGACGTGTCTGTGAGTTGACATGTCTGTGAGTTGACGTGTCTGTGAGTTTACGTGTCTGTGAGTTGACGTGTCTGTGTCGACGTATCTGTGAGTTGACGTGTCTGTGAGTTTACGTGTTTGTGAGTTTACGTGTCTGTGAGTTGACGTGTCTGTGAGTTGACGTGTCTGTGAGTTGACGTGTCTGTGAGTTGACGTGTCATTTTTATTTGGTGCGTTTGTCTTTGTCTTTATGAGTTGAGTTGTGCTTGTGAGTCTTCTGTTAGTTCGTGTGTCTGTGAGTTGATATATACTTCAGATGTTTACTCCCGTCCATAAGACAATATTTCTGTGAGTCGGTCTGTTTGTGAGTCGTGTTTGTTTTGTTATGTGCGTCCTCGAGGTAGCGGTTCTGTCAGCTCGTGAATCTCAGCGGACAAGTGAAATGTCGAGTTTGTGAATGTTGATTTAGTACCCAGCTCACACGACACAAGAGAGAGAGAGAGAGAGAAACTGAGTGAGAAGAATAGATGATATGATAGATAAACGGATGTATTGCAGAGAGAGAGAGAGAGAGAGAGAGAGAGCCATCATATAAACCATACTCCTCCCTGGGGTTCCTCAAGGGAAGTAATTGTGTTATAGCCAATAAAAAAAAAAGTAATTGCCACTAGAAGTTAATGAGAAATCCCATACCATTATCTGATACCAATTGACGTGAAAAGAAGACGAAATAAAAATAAATATAAAACGAATAAAAAAGAATATGTAAATAATAATGGTTTGTGGATACTGACTGTCTGTATGGCTGTGTCTATTTGTACGTCACTGTCTCTATCTATCTTTTTGTATGTCTCTCTCTGTCTCTTATGGACTGCCCACTGCTTGCCTGTCTCTCGTTTGGGGAGTTAGAGATGCCATGGCTGTACCCTCACAAGCAATACTTTTCCCAAGCTTGTTAAACTTGGCTCGGCGACGCATATAAAGTTGTGCCTCCCGCCCCCCCTCCTCCCACCCCTTCCTTTTTCTTCTGCTTTCTCTTCTTTTCAAGTGACGTCGGTTAGTAAGACGAGGAGGAGGAGGAGGTAAATAAGAGAGAGAGCGAGAGAGAGAGAGAGAGAGAGAGAGAGAGAGAGAGAGAGAGAGAGAGAGAGAGAGAGAGAGAGAGAGAGAGGAGAGAGAGGTCGTGGGTCAAGTGAGTTTTGTGTAAACTAGCCCAGTCAAGTGCACAAGAGAAGCACCGGATGTGATATTCATCGCTCTTTCTTGTTCTTTCTTTCTTTCTTTCTTTTTTCTTTCTTTTTTCTTTCCTTTTTATTTTTTCTTCATTTATATATCTCTTTCGCAATACCCTAGTCTGTCTGTTAATATTTTTGTGTATTTTGATAAACACACACACACACACACACACACACACACACACACACACACACACACACACACACACACACACACCTATCGCTCCTCATCAACTCCTAACTCGACCTCAAAGTGAAACTTGTAAATAATAAAACAAGACTTGCTTGGTGATTTCTCTCTCTCTCTCTCTCTCTCTCTCTCTCTCTCTCTCTTGTTCTTATTATCATAGCATCTTATTATTTCTTTATAATTAAGCTCCTATTTTCTTTGTATTTTCTCTCTTGCCATTCATTCTCATCTTCTTCTCTTACCCTTTCTCTCTATCCCTAGTTATCTTTCATCCTGTTTTCTCTATTACTCTTTCTTTTTTTTTCGCCTCCCGTTTATCCTCCCTTACTCCTTCCATCATTATATGTTCGTTTTTCTCATAAATTTCTATAAATAATTATTCCATTTTCCTTCTTATACACTGTTTTCTTCATCCTCTTTCTTGTTTTATATTTATTCCTTTGTTTTCTTCTCTTCCTATCTACTTTATCTTCCTCTTCCTCCTACTCTTCTTGCTTCTCCCTTCCGTCTTCTTATTACTTTTCCTCTTCCTTTTTTCTTCTTACACCTTCTGTTTTTTTCCCCTTTGCTTCATTTTTCTCATTTTTCATCTTCCTTCTCTTTCTGTCCATTTTAATTCATGTCTCATTTTCTTTCATTCTTTCCCATTCTTCCTACTTCCATCTCTCTCCTTTTTTTTGTACTTATAATCTTTATCTTTCTTTTTCGTCATCTTCTAATTCTTCGTCTCGTCTTCCCTCTCGTTTTTTTTTCGTCTTCCTCGTCTTCCAATTATTAACCTCCTCCCTATCGGTCTCGTCTTCTTGTTCCCCTCACTTATCCTCTCTTCCTTCATCTCCCTCTGTTTATTCTTCTTAGTTATCCTTCCTTTCTATTTTTTTCTATGCTCTCTGCCTTTCTTTTCCAACTCTATTTTAAGATTTGTTCTTCCTTTCTTCCACCCTTTCTCCACCTTCTCCTCCAGGATGCACCTCAACGGTTACCTGAGGGGATAACCTAAAGGGGAGAGGCTATCCCTTTGCCCACAGGTAAGAGCCGAGAGACACACCACCTTCAGGTCACAGGTTAGGACATCTTAAGGACGACTACAGACATGGATTTTTACGACGTTTTTGGGTGTTTTGTTTTGTTGACAATTTTTCTGAAGTCTTTGTTATAGCTGTTGTTGTTTTTACTTGTTTTATTGGCCTTTTTCTTGGGCATTTTCTGGAATTTTCGAGGGCTGGTTTTGTGTGGCTATTTCTGTGTGTTTTCTGGTGATAAGCATTTTTTTTCTAGAGTTTTCTGGAGTTATAGTTACGAATTTGTGTTTGCATTTTTGGTACTTTAAATTTATTCATGTGTTTTGTTTTTGATAATTTTCTTGATTTTTAAAGCCGTTTCCTAGCTTGGTAGTGAGTTTTCAGGCCTTTTGACATTTACTGGCGTTGTGTCGGCTTCTCAATGCTGTACAATGGTGTTTTGTTTACACTTAATGGCCTATATTGGGTAGGTATAGAAGGTAACAAATTCTAATGAAAACAAAAGGTATTTTCGGCGTGTAGTAGTGGTCCCGAGGCGTGTAGTAGTGGTCCCCGGGCGTGTAGTAGTGGTCCCCGGGCGTGTAGTAGTGGTCCCCGGGCGTGTAGTAGTGGTCCCCGGGCATGTAGTAGTGGTTCCCAGGCGTGTAGTAGTGGTCCCCGGGCATGTAGGTCTCCGGGCGTATAGTAGTGGTCCCCGGGCGTGTAGTAGTGGTCCCCGGGCGTGTAGTAGTGGTGTAGTAGTGGTCCCGGGCGTGTAGTAGTGGTCCCCAGGCATGTAGTAGTGGTCTCCGGGCGTATAGTAGTGGTCCCCGGCGTGTAGTAGTGGTCCCCGGGCGTGTAGTAGTGGTCCCCGGCAGTAGTGGTCCCCGGGCGTGTAGTAGTGGTCCCCAGGGTGTAGTAGTGGTCCCCGGGCGTGTAGTAGTGGTCCCCGGGCGTGTAGTAGTGGTCCCCGGGCATGTAGTAGTGGTCCCCAGGCGTGTAGTAGTGGTTCCAGGCGTGTAGTAGTGGTCCCCAGGCGTGTAGTAGTGGTCCCCAGGCAAGTAGTAGTCCCCCAAGTAGTGGTCCCGGGCGTGTAGTAGTGGTGTATAGTAGTGGTCCCCGGGCGTGTAGTAGTGGTCCCCGTGGTCCCCGTGTAGTAGTGGTCCCCGGGCGTGTAGTAGTGGTCCCGGGCGTGTAGTAGTAGTGGTCCCGGGCGTGTAGTAGTGGTCCCCAGGCGTGTAGTAGTGGGGCGTGTAGTAGTGGTCCCCGGGCGTGTAGTAGTGGTCCCGGGCGTGTAGTAGTAGTAGTGGTCCCCGGGCGTAGTAGTGGTCCCCGGGCGTGTAGTAGTGGTCCCCGGGCGTGTAGTAGGCGCGTAGTAGTGTAGTAGTCCCCAGGCGTGTAGTAGTGGTCCTTAGTAGTGGTTCCCCAGGCGTGTAGTAGTGGTCCCCAGGCGTGTAGTAGTGGCCCCCAGGCGTGTAGTAGTGGTATAGTGGTGCTCTCTGGGATGTAGTGGTGCTCTCTGGCGTGTAGTGGTGCTCTCTGGCGCGTAGTGGCGTCATTATGGTTCATAAAAGGTATTTTGTTGTGAATTTCTTTTGTTAAATAGAGAGAAAGAGATTGACAGGCAGAGAGACAGAGACTAAGAGAGATGCAGAGAGAGAGAGAGAGAGAGAGAGAGAGAGAGAGAGAGAGAGAGAGAGAAAACGTTTCGGTGAAATGTAGTTCATCTTAAGTTGCATTATGGCAAGCAGTAATTCCCCTTGACACGAAACATAATACCTAACTGTTATCAAGGAGGATAGCCTCTCCAGACGACGTGTGCAGGATCATTCATAAGTCACAAGTTAACCCTGCAGCAACAGTCGAGGAAAATTAGTAATGATAATTATAAAGCCGTCCAAAAGTAACTCTCCCTCATGCTGCACAACCTCAACATGCATGTACTCGTATAATGACCAAGTAAAAGCTATCGGAAGTGAAAGAGGAGTGTTGATTGGTGAAGTCTCAAGAATTCAACCAAACTTTGACCTTGAATGATAAGGCTAACAGAAAAGTCAAAGGACGTATAGAATCACACCCAGACACTGTAACGTGCCAAAAGCAATACTTACAGGCTGTAGCGCGTCAATCAGACCTCACCTTGTATACCCCGCTTACTTCTGAACTGTGTAAAGCGCTAAGGTTAACCAGAAAGACAAATTCCCAGTTTTAAGAAAATAAACATAAGGCAAAAGTCTCACAAAACAAACATTATTTTGTTTTTATTATAAAACGAAGACTACGAAGGCATCTATGACTTAATAATCGTATACAAGATTTACTTGAAACAAAAACAAATGATTCGTTAGCTAGAAATAACAGATAAAAATTTAGGGGAAACAAGGTACAATATAACATGAAATATTCTACTTCACGAGCGGTCGTGAAACATTGGCTTCACTTCATATACATAATAACAGGGCAAACATTTTAAACACATTCAGATAAATATTTTGAGGTCAACAAGTATCATCCGGTAAAGGGCTGTATTTATTGGGCTGGTTATCTCTCTAAATTAGTACCACATATTGTACCAACAAATTTAATACCACGTCACAAAGCTCGGTGATTAAAACAATTTAGTAAAGAATTAAGTGTTACAGATATTGTACTACACAACAGACTGAATCATTACCCGTAATAGAGACAAATGTAATGTAATAGTCTCGACTCAACTAAATTGACGAAAATAAATTCAGTCAACAAAATATTACAGACAAAGTTGTTTCTATACAATCAGGTCAAACAGGGTGACAAGTGGTAACCATACACTCCCTGCCACTGACCTGTGATGACCTTATGACATCTGCCACACTCTCTGACCCGAAGTTGTCGCAAGTCCAGGCTGACCTTCCTTTACCCAACCCAGCCTGTGGCCCGGCAAGAGATGGTGACACCCCCCTTAATGTAGCTGAGGGTAACAACTTAAGAATATCCTATAGACGCTATTGGCTTTAATCGGTTTAGTTCATGTTCTTTGTCTTTTCTTATACATCTATCTGTCTATAGTTGTTTCCTATATTGGTTTTATCTCTCTCTCTCTCTCTCTCTCTCTCTCTCTCTCTCTCTGCATAAGACCACAGCGAATTGGAGAAAATTTTACAACAAATAATAGTGTTCTGTTCCTTCTTCATTCTTCCCCTCTATCTCTCCCTCCCCATTCTATCTATCCTTCTTTCCTTTACTGCCTCTCTCTCCATTCTCCTTCGGTATGTCTCTTACATTCCCATTTCCACACACCCTCTCTCCTTCACTATCCTTCTCCTTTTCTTCCCTTTCTCTCTTCCTCACTGCCACCTACCTTGCCTTTCTCCTTCCCTGTCTCTTCCCCTTCTGTCTCCATTCCTCCCTTCATCCCTGTACCTCTCCCTCCATCCCTCCTATCGTTTACAAGACCAAGGGATAATCACCCTAATAAAAAAGGAGGAAGCAATTTGGCAGTGAGGTAGTTCACTGTTGTTAGTGCCGTTGCTCTGTGCAGTTTGTCCCTGGTGGTGGAGGTCAACTTTATGTTGTGTTAGACTGTAGTGTTGGGTCCATCCAGGGTTCGTTATCTTCTATATATGTTTGTGTTATAGTCATGTATCTTTTTACAGTGGTATTATTTATGTATATACAGTGTAATTACCCATGGCCTTTTTTCCCTTTTTGCGGATATATATATAATGTTATCCTTGCTTCTGAAGTGTGATACTCCAGGAACACGTCTTGCCACAGACTGATGTGTTTGATCAGTAATGTTCGTGTGCTGTGTGTCTCCCCCTCACTCCCTGTCTGCCCTAACGACCAAGTGGGTCGTTCGAGGTGATTAAACCAGTCCAGTTCGACGAGCAATTAACCGAACCATTGCTTAAGATAATCGTTGTTAAGGGGTTAGTCCAGGATCCGGACTAGACCGGCATGTGCCTGAGGCGGTCTGAGGGGGGTGATAGGATCTGCTCGAGTGGAAACTGGCAGGAGAATTATAGTGGACAGACAGAACTGTTGCGGCCCTCTGTCGTAGTTACCGTACTGTTGCTGTGTACAGGCTGATGTACTGTTAGTGTGTACAGGCTGATGTACTGTTAGTGTGTACAGGCTGATGTACTGTTAGTGTGTAGGAATTGACTTAAAAAGCAGGATAGTTTCTGAAAGGTGAATCAGTAAAGTCTTCTATCGCTACTTGCTGATGTAAGGACTACTCTACCTGACTCATTTAAGGCAAGTCATAAAGATAAACGTTAGAATGGCGTCAGAATTACACTACGACTCAACTTTAAATGAAGGCGTTTCTCTTATCTTAATTAAGAGTTAACAGGTGCAGTATGAATCATTAAGGAGGATGCTCTTGGTTTATTACCCAGAGTGCTACGAGGTAAATCTGTCACAATGTGTGTGTCTCTGTCCTGATCTGGTACTCTGTCTGCCTGTCTGTTTGTCTGTCTGTCTGTTTGTCTCTCTCTGTCTGATTCAGTCCCTTTCTATTTCACACTCTCTTTAAACACACACACACACACACACACACACACTCTCTCTCTCTCTCTCTCTCTCTCTCTCTCTCTCTCTCTCTCTCTCTCTCTCTCTCTCTCTCTCCAGAAACACAGGTAGCAGGATCCATTTCTCATGTGTTCTTACTACCTCGCTTATCAAGGTGCTGAATTGTGAAGGTTCAGCCGCAGGCCAGGCGTAAGACAAATTTTAAATTGATGTTCCTAATTCTTCTGCTGCAGGTGAAAGAATAGGAGAGAGAGAGAGAGAGAGAGAGAGAGAGAGAGAGAGAGAGAGAAATGCATATGAAGTCTTTCTTTCTCAATTACAACAAAAATAATTGAGTATAATGGGAATAATTGTGAAAGACAGTTTTGGACTTTTGTATTACACAAATTTTAACAGTTACTTAGTACACATTAAAATGATTCGGCTGCAAATATATTGGTCTTTTTGGATATAACCTGAATACTTAACCAACTTAAATACTTCCTAACCTAACCAAACTAACCTGACCTGAGCGAAATATTCACTTCGATTCGTTGACTAAAGATTTTCAGTCTTTTCGTCAAATGGATGATTGTATAACTATAACACATACAGCTAAAATGAACCATATGTGCTTCAGGTACATAACTACTGCAATTATAAGTCACTTTTTTACCCTCTGGTACTTGTTTTACGTCCTCCTCAGCAGCTGTTCATCGTCGCCACACACAGCTGTTGTAGCAGGAGAAGCTGTTCCCCTGGTCCTGGCTCGCTGCGGTTTCAGCTTTAAAGTCAGCCTCGGGAATTTTGGGTGTGGCTTTTTTTACTCGAGACTTGCATTATGTTCCCCTCCTCCCCCCCCCTCCCTCCCTATACCATTACATTCCCTTCTACCCCGTACCCTCCATCCCTTACATACCCTCTCCCCTCCTTAGCTACCTCCACCTACCCCTTCCTACTAGCTATTCACTTTACTTCCTCCCTCTAGCTACCCTTCCCCGTAGGTACACCTTACCGACTCTCTTCTCCTCTCCGCTCCCCCATCCAGTTATTCGTAGAAGCAACGACGAAAAAAATATATTACTGTAATGCGTTTCATTTTCTGAGGATTTACCCAAGAATATCAGATTTTTCACTAAAGCTTCTCATTCTCTTTTTTATAAATGTTGCTTTTTCGTTATATGTGTCATTGTTTCTTTTGTATGTTTATTTTTAGATTTGTAAAGACAATAGTGTTTTTTTTTTCTTTCTCTCTCTCTCGTAAGATTTTGGGGACGACTTTTAGAGCATTTGAAGGATCCTTGGATGGTTATTCTTTTTGGATGGTCGAGTGTGTTTCTTCAGTACCTATGGTGTCTCTAATATGATTATATATTGTCCTCAAAGACATTGAAATATGACTTGTTTTGATTTATCCATGACGATTTTACCCATGGAACTACCAAAGAAAAATATCACATTTTATTTTCGTCAAAAACTGCTGCCTTACCCCTTTAAAGACCAGGGCCCGTATACACAAAAATTTTATGCTAGTGACATAATAGTACTGTTAGCTAGCAGTAAAATCTAAAAGCTATACACAAAGCTTAACTAGCAAACTTTTACCGCACAAATAGTTGTTTGTTAAGTACAGCTAAACAGCGCGAAAAAATAGCAGCAGTTCATCAAATAAAATGGTCTTATGGCTGAATAAACTCAATAAAAGTATGAAGAACAATTTTAATATTTATATTTATATACATTTTGATCATTAAAGTAAATAGAAAATCTAATCTGTGCCGTTTGAAGGAGGATTTATTAACCAAGGATAGTGATCGGTGACTCTTCCTTGCCGTGCTGATTGTGAACAAACGTGTTGTTGTGGAAATGGAAGCCTCAACCCCACGAACGAAAAGGAAGCCCAACTGGACAGCAGACCAGACTTTATTATTAGTGGATGACACTGAAGAGAAATGTTAATATTGAATGGCCGCTTGAAGGCTTTCCTGAATAATAAAGACAAAAAGAGGGGGTTATTTTCGTTATAAGCCCATCACCTTTTTACGATTTTTGTTCTTACCATTTAGTAGATCTCATCGAGTAGCGAAAGAATATACTTGAATTAAGCGGCGAATTTTTCGAGGTCTCAATTTGATGTTATGGTGACACGCAGCGTCGCTCTCGTTTTGTTAACCATCCATCACCCAAGTCAGAATCATCTAATACAGCAAGAAAACTAGCGAAAAAATTTATTTTTCGTGTGAAAAAAGTTGATGGGTGGTTAACAAAAAATAACCAAAGAGGGCATGGCTGGAAATCACCATGAGAGTCAATGCGGCGTTTCCTGTTGTGGTGAGGTCAGTGGCAGAGTGTGAGACACGCTGATTCTCAGTATTGTCCTAGTCAAAAAAGAAGATCTCTTCTGTAAAGAGGGAATACACACAATATATTCACACTATATATAATATATACACACTATATTCATTAAATACCCCCTCCTTGTATATCTCTCCTTTCCTGGTAAATGCGTTGCCGCCGCTGACGTTGGTTCGCCATGGTATCAACTAACAGACGATATTACGGGACTTAAAAGTGCTCCCGAGGTCTTTTAACTTAACTGTACTATTAAGGCCCTTTAAAGTTTTGTGTATGTACTATTAGTAATTAAGAGGAAAATGTTAGCCTTAACAACTGTTTGCTCGCACTTGAAAGTTTTGTGTATACCGTCCCAGGTCGAGAGACATAAAAAGTCATCGAATACGATATATTATGAGTTTATGGCTGTTATTGGAGTCACAAAGTAACAGGTGGGAAAAATTGCATTCAAATATACTGTGTAAATGATGATATACTGTATAAATGATATATACTGACATAAGTTCCCATACTGCATACATGAAATACCAAGTTGTTGATATGAGTCTTACTGTCGTCTCCTCCCAGTGAGTTTACTCACAATTTGTGTAACACATTAGTACAACATTGAAGTGAATCACAAGAGTATAAGAATAAAGTTATATAGTTTGTTTAATACGTTGCTTTAGCGGTGATCTGTGTTGGTGTTTCTGACCGGTGGACGTCTTCGAAAAATTATAATAGAAAAAAAATATATGTTTTTCTCTTGTTAACGATATATGGCGGTTTAATATAATGTATTTTATCTCATTATGTGTTTTTTATTCAGTTACTAATCTGAGTAAACAAAATAAGAACATTTGGCAGTCTCTTCCCAGATGACTCACTTTGAGACACTGATAAAGCCAGGGTTTGGAAGTGTTGTTTCAGAGGTTCATGACCAGCGGTGATATGTGTTCGTTCCAATGAACTCATTCATATGGTGTAATAATCTTCTTCATAAGTGGAAGAACAAAGGTTTCTTATGTGCACAGAATAATTTCAGTTGAAAAATACAATGTAATTACTTTTGTTCTAGATCAGCGAATCTGGTATTTAGTAAGTCCAAAGAGAGAGGTATAGAATGGAAGTCTTCTCACAGCAATGAGGCAGTTTCATTCATTCCCATGAAGGTTTCAGATGATTTGTTAATCATTCTTAGCAACGTCATGAACCGCGACGGTCAGTTTTGTTGTCGCTGCTGCCGTGTTAACAAGTGTCACAGTAAAGTGTTATAAATTGTCATCGTTGGTGAAGGAATCTAATATCAAGAGGTAAGTGGCGGTCAACACGGGGTGTATTTATTGAGGTTAATGTGTTAAATATGAGGATGTACAGTACAGTGAGGATGTAGTTGTGGGCCAGTGCTGACTGAACCCGTAACAACGAACTGCTAAAACACTATAATATTACCTGATTCCCCTTCACTAAAAGCTTTTCCCAATCACTCCACGTAGAAAAAATACAACATAAATAACATTTCCCAAGGACTTGTTTGACGGAATACATATACACATTGTTATATTTTAATGAGAAATAAGCAAATTTGCTGCCAGTGTCTACAATATGGAGTCTCGGTCCATCCGCCGGCTGTGAAAACTTAACAAAGGACAATAGATGTTTCCTTACAATGGGTGGGATATTCTATATACTATTCAACCATTATCTTACTTAGAAATGATGCATCAAGTTAGTATTTGAATCATATTAATTGATTTTTCTGAAGCTGTACTCACTCCCTACTGTTTTTTATATTGTCAGCTGGCGGAGTGACAGAAGAAATGTTTAATATTCGTCTTTTACTCATTGCTCTTCTAGTGTTTCTGGCTACCCTAAATATATTTTTTTTAAATTGCGAATCGACATTTGAGTCACGTTTCTTGTGCAAATGCTTAGTTTTTAATAATTTACCTTCAAACATAGTCCTTTGGCCCAGGTAGGTTAGGTTCAATTCGGTTACCTTCTTTTGATATGAGAAATTGTTTTTCTGGTGTATTTTGGTTCATTTTAGTCAAATGTGACCTTTATTTATAGTGAAATGACCGTTTTGGGTTTTTTGTCGATTTTCTATAAAAAAAAGATAATCCTGGAGATGACTAACATAAGGACTCATAGTTCAATTCCGTTAATTTTTTTCCACCGATGTTCTTTTGATGATTTTAAGTATTAAAAATGATGCGATAATGAACAGAACCTAATAGAACCTGACTTAACCTGACCTAATCAACCATAGAAACCTACCTAACTTCCTAGCCGGGGGGCGGAAGCCTTACCATATTAAACAGAAAGAAACTTGCTTTGATATCTGATACCATAAAAAAAATCTTGAAGTGGCGTGGTATAATTTTACGTTTTTTGTGGACAGGACAGTCTGCTCGAACCAAGCGACCCGCTCAGTCCCAGCGTAAACAATCAAAGAGCAGACAACAACACGCGTGACACCGGCAGATTTTTTGGTTAAATATTTATGGTAAATAATAAATTAATTTCTTCACGTACAAAGCATGGTGAGACATCACATTAGTGTCATATCATCAGTTTTCACCCTGTTTTATCTTGTAATATCCTTCATCCTTCATAATGTAATAAAACATTTCTGAAGAATTTCATATAATATATATATATTTTTTTACAATAATTCAGATATTAAAAGAAATCACAAGATAATTTTTAAAACCCTTTCCTTGAATTTCATGCGATGGGGGTGACACGCACTGCCAGGATGAGTTTATCATTACCAATTTACTGCTCGCTGGGTCTGACTGACACACCACAGTGAGAAAGGGTTGTTTGATAGCAGGGCTGTATGTTGACAGTTGGTACGATGAAAATTTCTCGTAAATATAGATGAAAGAATTTCCCGGACTGGCTCTGATAAAACATAAATATTGTGTTGAAAAATTATTAAAAAATTACATAAACATTCTAATACTTCACAACTTCCATTTTTTTTACTGGTACTAATATGCAGATACAATCCAGTTGGGATAATGTTTTGGCTAAATCGTCTTATGGTGGTGTAAAAGAATATTTGAGTTATAACATGTATCACTGAGAAGGCATACGACAACATGGGTCGTTCATAAGGGTTAGTAACACTGTTTAAATCTACTGTAAACCCTTATCTGCTTACACCAAGATACGTCCATTGAATTAGTGCATCGACTACTCCCATTTTTACTTCGCATATTACAGTGGGATTTACGGTTCTATTATAAATTTTTAGCGTACATCATTATTCCATAATTCGTGACAGGATAGACGATCGGACGGATGGAACAGACCGAACAACGAACGGGCAATATTTTCCATCAGCTGAGTGGTGTAAAAGAAAGAGAAAAATAACAATAACGAACAAGATAAAAAAGAAACAACATGATGGTCGCCATAAAGTATTTACCGTGTCCGTCTGTATCACATGGCAGCACCTGATGTTATATGAAAAGTTGATTGACATGCTCTCTCTCTCTTCTTTCTTTCTTTCTTTCTTTCTTTCTTTCTTTCTTTCTTTCTTTCTTTCTTTCTTTCTTTCTTTCTCTTTCTCTCTCTCTTTCTCTCTCTCTCTCTCTCTCTCTCTCTCTCTCGCACGCATTAGCTTAATTAGCATAATTTAGGTCGAATTCAGTTCTATGGTATACTTTTAGAGAATTCCCCCAACACCTCGTCATCACAACAACACCTCGTCCTCACAACAACAACACCTCGTCCTCACAACAACACCTCGTCCTCACAACAACAACACCTAGTCCTCACAACAACACCTCGTCCTCACAACAACCAACACCTCGTCCTCCACAACAACAACACCTCATCACAATAACACCTCGTCCTCACAACAACAACAACAACACCTCGTCATCACAACAACACCTCGTCCTCCACAACAACACCTCGTCCTCACAACAACAACACCTCGTCCTCATTAACAACAACACCTCGTCCTCACAACAACACCTCGTCCTCACAACAGCAACACCTTATCACAACAACACCTCGACCTCACAACAACACCTCATTCGCCAACACCTCGTCATCACAACAACACTGTCCTCACAACAACACCTCGTCCTCACAACAACAACACCTCGTCCTCACAACAACAACCACCCTCGTCCTCACAACAACACCCTCGTCCTCACAACAACACATCATCACAACAACACCTCCTCGACCTCACAACAACACCTCGTCTTCACAACACCTCGTCTCATTAAATAACAACACCTCGTCCTCACAACAACACCTCGTCCTCGCCATCAACAACACCTCGTCCTCACAACAAATACCTCGTCTCACAATACCTCGTCCTCACAACAACAACACACATCACTGCCACAACAACACTGTCTCATTAAATGAATACCTCTCGTCTCACAACAACACCTCGTCCCCAACAACAACACCTCGTCCTCACAACAACAACACCTCATCACAACAACATCTCGTCCACAACAACACCTCGTCTTCACAACACCACATCATCACAACAACACCTGTCCCCACAACAACAACACCTCGTCCCCACAACAACAACACTCGTCCTCACAACAACAACACCTCGTCATCACAACAACACCTCGTCCTCACAACAACAACACCTCGTCCCCACAACAACAACAACACTCGTCCTCACAACAACACCTCGTCCTACAACACTCGTCTCCACAACAATACCTCGTCCTCACAACAACAACACATCATCACAACAACACCTCGACTCATTAACAACAATACCTCGTCCTCACAACAATACCTCGTCCACAACAACAACACCTCGTCATCACAACAACACCCGTCCTCACAACAACAACACCTCGCCCCAACAACAACACCTCGTCCTCACAACAACACCTCAAGGTCCTCACAACAATACCTCGTCCTCACAACAACAACACATCATCAAGAACAACACCTCGTCCACAACAACAACAACACCTCGTCCCCACAACAAATAACACCTTCGTCCTCACAACAACAACATCTCGTCATCACAACAACACCCTCGTCCCCACAACAACAACACCTCGTCCTTACATCAACACCTCGTCCTCACAACAATACCTCGTCCTCACAACAATAATTGTCCTCACAAATAACAAATACATCATCACAACAACACCTCGACCTCACAACAACACCTCGTCTTCACAACACCTCGTCATCACAACAACACCTCGTCCTCATTAACAACAACACCTCGTCCTCACAACAACAACACGACCTCGTCCTCATTAACAACACCTCGTCCTCACAACAATACCTCGTCCTCACAACAACAACACATCATCACAACAACACCTCGACCTCACAACAACACCTCGTCTCTACAACACCCGTCATCACAACAACACCTCGTCCTCATTAACAACACCTCGTCCTCACAACAACAACACCTCGTCCTCATTGAACAACACCGTCCCTACAACAATATTCCTCGTCCTCACAACAACAACATGATCATCACAACAACACCCTCGACCTCACAACAACACCCTGTCTTCACAACACCACGTCATCAAGAACAACACCTCGTCCTCACAACAACACCTCGTCCTCACAACAACAACACGTCCCTCACAACAACACCTCGTCCTCACAACACCACGTCATCACAACAACACCTCGTCCCCACAACACCACGTCATCACAATTACACCTCGTCCTCACAACAACAACACCTCGTCCTCACAATACCACCTCGATCTCACAACAACACCTCGTCCTCACAACACCACGTCATCACAACAACACCTCGTCCTCACAACAACACCTTGTCCTCACAACACCACGTCATTACAACAACACCTCGTCCTCACAACACCATCAGAGGCTCGAGGCAGCAGACAAGACTCTGGATAAACATAAACACACCCACAGCTCACAACACTACTAAATCTTACTGTTTGCTTAACTCAACTAAATTCACTTGTCGCTGTATTTTTTCGTCTCCTTTCGCCTTTCCTCTTCAGCAGACAGCGGCACCAGAAGCAGGATTCTCAGAGATTTATTTCTTGCCCTTATAAATTGTAACGGGGGAAACTCGTCTAATTGGTTTCCTCCAAGATGCAAAATTAGATTCTCAAAGGTTGTAACGTTATTATTTTTTTATCCTGTTATTGGTGCTGAGAAAGCCAGTTTAATTGTTTGGCTTAATTTACAATATGTAATTAAATTCTCAAAAGTTCATTCGTTAAATTATTACCAAAACAAATGATGTGAAAACTCGTATAAGTGGCATATTTATGTTACGATGTAATGATAGACTCTCGTGAGTACAACTTCAACCGAACCTAACCTAACGTAACCCAACCAAAACAACCCATGAATGTTCCTTTAGGTTAGGTCAGATTCGCTCAGTTTTTGTTGGTAGTTTTCTAACGTTGTAAGTAGGTGGTCATCATTCTTGGGGGGCGGAGGCGACACTAGGACGGGAATAACGTCTGGTAAATGGTACGTAGCAACTTAGACACTGTAACAGAAAACGGGAAACTTTTTATTACTGTAGTGTTAATTGTGAAGGAGAGAGAGAGAGAGAGAGAGAGAGAGAGAGAGGGGGGGGGCATATGGCAACTAAGAGATAAACGAAGGGAAGATATGCACGATAATAATGGGACAGAGATAAAAGAAAAAAAGAAATACACACACACACACACACACGCACACACACACGGCAGTACAAAATATCTTCTCACGATTTTCGCCTCGCATAACTCCTAATCTGTCTGTCCCACACTACCTCCTCCTTCCTCATCTCTGCGCATATCCCTTATCTCTCTGAAGTCTCTCTCTCTCTGTCACATCTCTCTCTCTCTCTCTCTCTCTCTCTCCCACATCCCGTTTTCAACCATCCACCATCAGATACCAGTATAAAGCAACCGGGTTCTACCATCCTTCAATTTCTCAGTCATCTTCCATTCAATCTCAACTTTCTTTTCTCAACACGCTCGTTCTTCACTGTCAGCTTCCCTCCTTCACAAACTCATCTTGGGAAAGCAGAAGATTTTTTGCCTCCGTGGTTTATCTGTCGTGTTTATCACTCTGCCTGTAACGTGTGTGGGGGGTTTCGAATCGCGGGCGTTGAGGTTTCAAAGCATAATAACTAGGATTAGATACCTCTTTTGTATTGATCCTATATGAGTAGGAATCTAATCACTGCTGTAAACATGTGTGGTTTCGAATCGTACTAAGAAAGGATTAGATCATTCCTGTACATGGATTAGTTGAGAGAGGATTTCATCACTACTTGTAACACTTGTACTGATGAATCGAAGCAGCCAGTGTTAGATAACTCCTAGAATGGCTAGGATACAGGATGGATTATATCACACATCTAAATCAGTATATAATAATGTGTTGCCTATATAGACCGGGACATCCTCAGAAAATGTTTGTTCTCTTATTTTCGTTTATTTTTTTTTTATCATATGAGCGAATCAAAACAAATCAAGAACACTGGTAAATAAAGTAACAGTAGAGGAAAGACTTAGTTAATTATATATGTACGGAAAACTTGATGCTACACACTATAGAATTTAATAGAAATAACCTAGGTAGTGTTTTCGAGTAATTTAATTTTTTTTCTTAGTATTCGTTGATAAAAGAATTCACCCGTTGGATTTAAGTAATATTCGTTGCAAGCATTTTTCCCACACAGTTAAATTGTATATAACATAATGTAACACTTTCGAGGTTCACATTTATTCACAAAGTTAAGATTACATTCACACGCAACCATGAATATCTTTTAGTTAGAGAGAGAGAGAAAGAGAAAGGAAGAAAGGGAGGGAGGGGGAAACAGAGAGAGAGGCAAAATTACAACACTACGTTATCATTTTTCAGCCTCTTATGCTTTTCATATCATTCTATCAACATTCTTCCCCCTACTTCCCTCTCACTTTCCTCTCACTTCCCTCTCACTTCCTTGTCCTTCTTCCCTTTACGCTCCCATCCCATTACCACTTTTTTCTTCCTTCCCGCCACACTATTGCCTCTTTTTCCCATAACCATTCCACCAAACCCCTCCCCCATCTCCTCCCCTCTCATTATAATACTATCAGCCCACTGTCACCTCCTCTCTCTCTCTCTCTCTCTCTCTCTCTCTCACCACACACACAATCCCTATCTCTACCACTCTATCAACTCCCCCTCACTATTCACCTCTCACCGCCTAGTCTATCCCTCACCTTACTAACCACAGTGCCTACCACCGTCCTCACTACCACCATCTATATGTAGATTGTACCAGGCTGGGAGAAATGACTCTCTTGCACGCACGCACACACACACACACACACCTTCCTCTCTCAGGTGAGTCTCCCTTTCTCTCTCTCTCTCTCTCTCTCTTTCTGTCTCGATCTATCTATATCTCTTCATCTCTCTCCCACATCACTTTATCAACTACACACACACACACACATACTCTCTCTCTCTATCTCTCTCTCTCACATACACAATAATTTTAACGTTTATACTTTCTTTCTCTCTCTTTGATGACTATTAGATGTTCTCTAGATCTGGGCAGCACAGGTAGAGGGTGGTGTAAACAGATAGATGTGTCAGGGGGAAGGTGACCATGAGGAAGGGGATGTGTGAATCAAGGGTTTGGCTGAAAGAACACGAGTGAGAGGTTTCGGCAAGAAGGGGAAGAATTTTGTTTTATGGTCTATGGATATAAACAAAAAAGTACATAGGAATTATTGAAAATGAATGAAATGAATGAGAAATGGTTGAATGTTTATTAATTTTTTCTAGGAAGAGTTAAATGTATGTTAGTGTCGTGAAGGGAAGGATCGACACCTAATAGGAATACGTCAGTAATAATTGTTAATTGTATATTTATGATTTAGATAATAAAAGAAGTGAATCACGAGTAATAGATAAAACAAGACTAATGGGAGTTATGGATGAGTGATATAAATGAGATATTAAGTCAGCTGCTATTTGTTAATAACACTGACGAAGCAGATGATTCATAAGAACATTTACAAATGTTACCTAATGACTTTTAAGAACATGTGGGGATATAGGGGAAGTACATGAGTCAGTCTTCATAAGAAAAAAAGTGATGAAACTAAGTAGAGAAATAAGACAGGATTATACCTCAGTGTTAAAGTCACTACACACCTCATGGACAATAACCTCAGCTGATCAACTCGGTTACTGAAGTATAGTTCTCTCTCGTTCATGTTTATGCCAAGAAAAAACAATATATTTACCGTCCTTATATCACCATACCTAAGCTTTTACTTATTAATTCTATGTAACTTGTTTTATACCTCTCAGTTATATAATAGACTTTCATTGTATATTATAGTACACTTAAAGTCTTTTATGGATATTGAATTTCCTTACATCATAGTGAGTTTTACAAATTGCTAGTCATGTTACACTGTTGTATCCAATATATCATAAAGTGTCGTAATATATTCTACGGAATCCACTTACTGTATACTGAAACTTGATGTAACAATATTAAAACAGATGACCAGCAGGTGAGATGTTGTGTCAGGTGGTCTATGTTGCCCTTCAGTATGTATGTATGTATGTATGTATGTGTATGTACGTGCGTGTGTGCCTGCCTGCCTGCCTGCCTGTATATCTCTTATGTATACTAGAAAAAATCGTAAATGAAAAAGAATTCCTTCTTCCTACTCCTTATTCCCCTTGTTTTCTCTCTTCTTCAGTTCTCTCCTTTATCTTCCCTTCTCTTCCATCCATTTGTTCATTCCTATTTATTTCTCTCTCTCTCTCTCTCTCTCTCTCTCTCTCTCTCTCTCTCTCTCTCTTCTCATTCTTCCCTACCCACTTACTGTCCTACTCTGTTTCTTCTTTTTCTCATTCCTTTCTCTATCTCCCTTCTCCCTCCATTTAATTCGCCCTTCAGCAATTCCTTTCCAATCAACTTCCATTCCTCGCTCTCCCTTCCATCCCTCTCCAATTAATTCCCTCCGTCTCTTTCTCCTCCTTTCCCAAGTGGTTGAGTTGCCTCTTTCTTTTCTCCCTCTCTTTCCTTCCCTTTTCTCCTTCCCTTTCTCCCTCTTTCTCTACCTTTATTCATTCCTCTCATCTTCCCTCCCTCCCTCCCTCCCTCCTTCCTTCCTCCTTCCTTCCTTACCTTCATTTATCCTTCCTTGCCTTCCTCCCTCCCTCCCTCTTTCCTACCCTATCTGTATCCCTTCTCTCTCTCCTCCCTTCTCTCTCTCTCTCTCTCTCTCTCTCTCTCTCTCTCTCTCAATCTCTCTCAATACTGCTGGGTGAGAGACACAGAGTTAATCTATCTCTCCTGAAGCTCCCCCTGACGTTCCTCATTACGTCCGTCTCTCAGCCAGATACTCCACACGGTGCAGGTTGAGAGTCTGTCTGTCCGCACGTCTGTCTGCAAGTATTTCCGACTATATATCTCTCTTAATCGAGGTGCTCTTGTGTCTCTGTGTTTGGTGATCTCTCTCTCTCTCTCTCTCTCTCTCTCTCTCTCGCGCGTTTCTGTACCTGTGTGTGGTGTACGTGTGTTCTCCTATTATATTTACGTGACCATGTTTATGTCTGTCTGTCTGTCTGTCTGGTTACTATTTCATTTTACACGTGCTGTACTGTATAGTATACCCCTGCATGCCTGTGGGATATTACCCACCACCATGATATATGACCAGCAGTACATTACCCATCATGCCATTACACGGTAACAGCACTCTCCTGCATGACTACCCACCACTGCAAAATTCATGTTTATTTTAAAGTTGAGATTCGGGGAGAAATAAAACACACAGTAATTACCGTTTCATTCTGTGACGAAGTGTAAGGTAGGAAACTTTGATGTAGCTTATGAAGACCTGAGATGCAATGAAATATTCCCAGTTACATTACTATCTATTCGAGACTAAATTAACATTCAAGCAGTGTTTATGTCGCATACTTTGGGAGTTTTTGCAGAGCAACTTTCACAAAACTTATCTTTGTATCGTAGCTGAAGTGAACTAATCATAAACGCTATTTCCTCCAATTTACTGGAATTTTTTTCTTCAAATTTGAACATCCGACAATCCATCTTTGTGTGGTGTAGCTTAAAACTAATCCATTTTAAAGCCTTCCTTCCTTCATCCTAGGTGTGAGATATTTTAACTTAAGACTTTCTCATAATCCATCTCTGTATCATATGTAAAGTGAACCCAATAGATGCTTTCTCATATCTCCAGTAAACAGAGAGACTAATTTACGAACCTTTGAGACTCCTGATCCAGACACAATCTCCACCAGTTCAGTTCTCACGGCCTACGAATATGTTTTAAAAGGAGTAGGATGGATGGTCGTTAAAGGTCACTGATCACTAACTTCCACCATCAGCACCACCTTTAATAATTCAAACGTCACTCCTATACTACCCTGACGTGATGTGTTGAGGGGGGTGGGGAGGTGATCTTTACCTACATTGAGGATATTGACGACAGATATTCTGGGTCAAAATTCTCCGATTTTGATGCGTTAATAAATAGATAATAGCCAGTTTGATATATTAAACCTGTTCTTAAGTGGTTCATCATGTTATTCCCTTGACTAGTGATGCAAGAACATATCTAACCGCTCTATTACCATTTTCTTAGCTGCCTTCCTTACTCGTACCAGTGCCATTTTAGCCGGTGAATGGACGTCCAGTACCGAATGAAGGGACTTTTCAACATATGACTCCAGGCAGGAACAAAGGTGACGGCAGTTTCCATTACTGAACTCCAGTATGCAGACGACCTCACCCTCGCCTCTCACACTGAACGCGACCTACAGTAGGTCCTGAACACCTACAGTATACAGATGCGTATGCACGCTTCGGTTGAGTTGAATGTACTTACGACTCAGATTCTCTTTCAGCCTGGCCCTGGTTCAACCTCACCCCCACTATTTATCCAGGTTATATTACCCATTTTCAGTATCCTGGCTCCCACCTGTCCACCACCGCGGACATAGTTGAAAAGGTTCAACATAGGATCAGATGCGCATCTCAAGCCTTTGGCAAACTCTGTAGCCGTGTCTTCAGCTGTAGGGAGCTGAAATTATCTACAAAATTGCAAGTGTATCGAGCAATGGTCCTCCCCACCCTGCTGTCTGTGAGACATGGGTAACTTACAGGAGGCACCTCAACGCACTTGAAAACTATCACCAACCTAATCTACGTTCGCTGGGAAGACAAGAAAACAAATGCCAGTATTCTTGTGACACCAACTGTAGGATCTACCATTATCCATGAAAAACCACGTTGTATTGGCCATGTTACCGGCCTGGACGACAGTAGACTGCCAAAGCAGCTACTTTACAGTCGTCTAACGAATAATAAACGTAACACTTTCGAGTTAGCCCGACTACATACTGAGGCAGACAAGCGCCAGCGCCGGAAAAACGCTTCCGCCGCCCCTCCCGCTCTAGATGAAGTCCTCCACACGTGCAACATCTGTGGAAGGCTTTGTCGGCCTCTCGAGTCACCTCAGAGCTCACCAACGAAGATGGCATCTTTAATAACTCATATCATAGCTGGATGATCGTCGTACTCGAGTGACAGCAAAGTAGTAGTAGTGTGTGTGTTTGGCTGTATGTATGTGTGCAGTGTCATGTACTTTCTTAATGATGAAGCCAGATAAAATAACTCGGTGAATCATCATAAAAGAGACAATTTAGATAATTATAGGACCGACCTCAAGGACAGCATCATCCACACAGTCGCTTCTTCATCTCTGCCACCAAATGTCTGACGTATTGCTGTTGTCTTCATAGTTTTATGTCCCTCCTGTGCCGTTGGTTTTATACACACACACACACACATACATACATACATACATACATACATACATACATACATACATACATACATACACACTTAAACACGCGCACATACAAAAAATGGACACAGATAAACATCCACGCTACCTCTGAATAAATAGTTATCATCGTCAAAATAATCACATTAGTTCAGTCTGACAGTCGTAGGTTTTTGTCGGTTGACGCCACCAGACAATTTTCTATCACATACGAGAGAAACAAGGCCGCTTAGCATTGACATTAAATCAACAACGCCTGCAGTGCACTTCGCCTAAAAAGATGTACTGTACGTTCGCCCACCTTATACCTGCAATGACATTTGTATATTGAGTAGTGCAGCCAGGCAATTGTTTAAGAGGAATATAGCATTGACGAATTCCCATCACAGAGAATTTTCTCGAATATGTTAAGGGAAAAGCTCACATACGAATTCTTAACTCGTCTCATGTGGTGACTAAAGTGAGCTGGTTTGATTCTTTCTCACATCTCGAGTCAAAAGAAAAATCTCAACCTACACAAATATTTATTTTTTCTTCAACTTCAAAGGAATCCGGTGAGATACGGTTTCACGCCTCCAGTCAGAAAAAAAATATGTTTGTAGCTTTGAAAGTTATCTTTACTCTGCAGTTTAATTGAGCCAGTTAAACATTATCCAACATATCCAGTTAGTAAATTAATAACATATGAAACTCTGAGAATCTTGGCCTGGCAGAACATCAATCGCAGGTATTCTCGTTGCAGGTGGAGATTGCACCCTCCACCCTGCCCCCGCCCTCCCCCGGGACTAGTAGGAGTTGCGTTTGAACAATCAACAGTGGTGCTGGTGGTGGTAGTTAGCGACTGGCGATCTCTAACGACCACCCTAGTTCATTTGGATGCAAATTCACGACGCTTGAGAACTGAGTTGGAGGGTAGAATGTCTGAGCGAGGATTCTCAGTGGCTCGTGCGTTAGACTGTCCTCCTAACTAGAGACGAGAAAACATATACGTAAATGACTCGCTCAATGAACAGATTTTCAAAGGTATCTCAGTTAAATATCTCCCAGAATTGGAAATATAAAAACACGTCTAATTTATTGTCTTATGTTTGGACCGGACCATGTAACTTACGGTACAAATTTGGATTCTCAAAAGAGTCGTATGTTAAAAATTACAGTAACTGGGGATTGGTCACCTTTAAGCTACAACACAAAGATAGATTTTCAAGCGTTTATAGTTTATCTTTCCTCTCTAAATTGGAGCTATGCAGCCTCTTGTAACTCATTCACTTCAGGTACGATATAAAGAAGGATATTTAAAGGTTGATCTATAAACTTTTCCCTTACTGGGGATGTGGCAGTGACCTAAGTGTAAGGATCATCCAAGTTAGAATAAAATTAATATTTGTTCAGACATTTGTACTTAACTCAAATGGAGGTTTGAGAACACATCTTACTACTTCCGCTACTATTCAAAAATAATATACAAGAAGCTTTTTTTTTATGTATAATTGGACATATTAATAAGTACATCAATTTACTGCATCTCTGATATAAAATGATTTTCCCTATACCTTTTTTTTCATGGAATATAATGTTTGTTGTGATGGAAGGTCATGTAGTGGCGTGATATAAGCGTGTAATTGTACATACGCTGGGTAATGTTCTGGTGGTAGTGGGTCGGATAACGTATTGTGGTGGGGTGCAGTGTGACGCAGGCATGCAGGGAATGCATTATATGTTGCAGGTGCAATATGACAGTAAACAGCGGAAATGCATGAAAGTGTCCGTCTCCTACCCCCCCCTCCCCCCGCGCCCCCCGAGACCCAATGTACACCACAGCAAAAGGACATGTATGTATGTATGTATGTATGTATGTATGTATGTATGTATGTATGTATGTATGTGAAAACTCCTAAGTACACACACACGCACACACACACACACACACACCAAGTACCTCTTAGTCTCATTTTTTTTAAACATTGACAATTCTTCCTACATTCACTCCTCTAATTCCTCCCGTTACAGCCCTCTTGTCCTTCCCTTACCTTTTCCTTCCTCTCCTTTCCAATTGCCTCTTCCTTTCCTTTCAGGTTCTTTCCTCTCCTCTACTCCCCTCCCATTTTCACCCTTCCCCGTCCATTCCTCGTGACTCCTTTTATATCCCTCACTATTCTCTTCTCTCTAGCCTCCTCCTCCTCCTCCTTCTCTTCATCCTCTCACCTACTCTTCCTCCCCTTCCCTTCCTCTTCCTCCCTTCTCCACCTCACTTTCCACCCTCCTCTCCTCTTCCTTCTATCCTCTTCCCACCTCACTTTCCTTCCCCCTCTTCTCTTCCTCCTACCTCTCTGTCCTTCCTTTTACTCTTCCCTTCCTCCTATCTCTTCCCCTCCTCACTCCTCTTTCCCTCCTCCTTGTGTCTCTGGAATACCTGGACGTCCGGATTAATTTGCATACAGCGCCCAAGAGTCAGAGCGTAGCAGCGTGTCCCATCCCACAACCATCTTCCTCTGTTTCATCTTGTCGGGAACGGTGCTTAGTGCTGGGTTAAGAAAGGGAAGGGCTACTGTGTGGGTTGAGAAAGGTTTGGTTAGGTTAGGTTAGGTTAGGTTAGGTTAGGTTAGGAAGAAAGGGTGCGTGTGTGTGTGTGTGTGTGTGGTCTGTGTGTTTTGGAAAGGTTGGAGAACGATAGATAAGATTAGTGAATACGAAAGTAAAGAAGAGAGTGCGTGAGGATAGAGGGAGAACTGGAGATAGGTAGTGAAAGATAGAGATATAGGGAGTATAGGAATAATTGGAGAGAGAGAGAGAGAGAGAGAGAGAGAGAGAGACTATGTACATATATGCGTGTTTTTGAGTGTATTCATATATGTATGTTGATGTACTCTGTGTGTGTATATAAACGTCCCTGTCTCTCACTCACCATTTTTATTTTCAGGAAGGGATTTAAATTATTATTATCTCATATTCTGACAGTTTCTCTTTACTCTCATCATCCTTATGTCTCCTTTATCCTCTTCTTCTTCCTTTACTTCAGCTGCCTAACGCCTCCTACCCCAACCATCACCGCCTTCTCCTCTTCCTCCTCCTCTTCCTCCTCCTCCTCCTCCTCCTCCTCCTCCCACCGCAATCACCACCACCCCCCTTCACCTTCTCCCTCAACCATCACCACCACTACTACTACTTCTTTCCCCAACCACCACCACCACCTCCCCCACCTCACCACCACCAACCCCCCTCTCCTCTACCACCTCCCCACCACTACCTCCTCCTCAAAATTCTATCATAATACTAAATTGACAAGCATCATTATATCTCAGAACCTCTAATACTTTCCGGTACTCAACTTTAATACAATCTCTAAAATGACATAAGTATTAGAGCTCAAAATATATTAAGTGTATAGAGTAGGGAGACGAGAGATATACTCATACTGTATAAATATGTAATGTAAAGAGATAACTATTTCCTTGGGGAGTCTTGGGAAGCGAATTAATGTTGTGTTTGTGGTTGTTGTTGATGTGAAGAGCTGTAGTAGTAGTAGTAGTAGTAGTAGTAGTAGTAGTAGTAGTAGTAGGAGGAGGAGGAGGAAGTAGAGGAAGAGGAGGTTAGGAAGGAGTGTAGAGGGGTGAGGCAAAAGAAGAGGACGAGAGGGGAAACAATGAAAGAAGAAAAGGAAAGAAATGTGACGAGAAAGAACAAATGTAAAACGAAGAAGAGGAAGCAAGAGAAAGAATGAGAAAAAAAAAGATAAAGAAGAATAAGAGAGAAAATGGTTGAGAACGAGTCAGAATAAATGAAGACGACGATAAAAGAATAAATAAGGGAGAAGAAATAAAGAAGTAAGAAAAAGACTAAAAACAGGATACATATAAGAAGGATAATTAGTAGATAAAGAAGAAAAGGGAAGAGAAGTACGGCGATGACTAAGAAGAACGAAGGGGATAGGAAGGAGTATAAGGAGGAGGAAGGATAAGGAGGGGGGGAGAAGGAAGCACGATGGGGAGAGGTTCATTAGCAGCGGGTAGCCGGAGGCAGTGAGAGAGAGAGAGAGAGAGAGAGAGAGAGAGAGGAATGACAGGTGAGCTCCGGAAATGAGGACCAGAATCCTCCTCCTCCTCCTCCTCCTCCTTCCCCCTCTTTCTTCCTCCTCTTTCTTCGTCCTCTTCTTCTTCCTCCCCATAGTGTCCTCCTACAGGTCATTTGGATAAGAGACTGATTTTTTTTTATCTTGATTTATTAAGACTTGATCGTTATTATATCTAAGAGTGAGTGAACGGCGCTTGATAATCCCAACAGTGTCTTATCCTTGGAATGTGAAGGAACTACAGTAAACACTTAAGACATAGTGAACGCTGCCCAATAACCCAGACAATGAAGCACCTTAAAAGACACAAGGAGACACCATCTAGTACTTATTTTTTTTACACTTGGCTATAGTGAAGCATAAACAGCTATTACTTCTGAGAGGATAAACATAACCAAGAGGACTAACAAAACGAATAAATAAATGAGTTCGAGGTATCATCTACTTTAAATGATTCTTTTTAACTTACCATTACAACAAAGTCAGTATATATATATATATATATATATATATATATATATATATATATATATATATATATATATATATATATATATATATATATATAAATAAATAAATAAATATATATATATATATATATATATATATATATGAAAAGAACGAAGGTAATGTCACACTGGTATAGACCATTGCTTGGCCTGGCCTCTTATTGCTGATGTTTTAATCTATTAGTGCGCATCAAAGCCTAAAGTGAGATACAGCTGTCTGGTTAAGTAATGTTTTGTTAAGTAATATCTTCTGGGGTGTTCTATCGTGCTTGCATCAATGTCTTACTTCTACTTTAAAGATGAGAAACAATTGTGTTCGCTGGGTCCCTTGTTGTTTGTCCTCATTGTGTTGATGGATTTTCGATTTCATGATGATTGACACAGACTCGAACTATATTCATTCTTGTGAGTGTGTAAAATATCCTTCCTCTCATCATACAGAGTAGCGACACCTGGGCCACGAGGCTGATTATAATTATCCATTTATTTATAATAATTAATAATGGTTATGGAACCCTTTTAGATGTGGTTTGGAATCTCTCTAATGTATAAAGGTCCTTTTCATTACTCCGGAATAACTAATTTATCTTAATGGAACGGAAGAGCGTCTCATCCGCTGTTTATTAAGGGTAAACATCATTCTTAACTTGGAAACTTTTGTCTACTTTATTTCGCTTCAGGTCATTATGTTGTTTATTAGGTGATGTGAACCACCTCTCTTGAGTGGTGTCTCTATCCTTGTATATTTCTTATAAGTCCTTTGACTTTCCTTCATCAATATTCCTCTTATACACACAATTATATATATATATATATATATATAATCAACACCTCAACCCGCCAGGATCAGAACCCAAGGCCCACGAGCCCATGACTGTGACCGGGGAACGCTCCACCAGGAGACTAAAATCCGATTACCCGTAACTCCATTCGAAACACGAGGATCCATATATATTTCATTAGCCCAATAAACACGCGGACTTCTACATACAATCAACACCGCCAGGATTGTATGTAGAAGTCCGCTCGTTTATTGGGCTAATGAAATATATATGGATCCTCGTGTTTCGAAGCCAGATTTGGTAAAACGTTACTCTGACCACCTACGTGATACGGGTAGTCCCCATTAGAGGTTCACGGCGCCATAAGCTCGTTGAACAGGCTTTGTGTGAAATATAACACGAGTCTAGAACTGCTTTTAGTATCCTGGTGGTCCAGCGGTTAGCGTTCCCCAGTCACAGTCTTGGGTCCGTGGGTTCGGATCCTGGCGGGTTGAGGTGTCGATTGTATGTAGAAGTCCGCATGATTATTGGGCTAATGAAATATATATATATATATATATATATATATATATATATATATATATATATATATATATATATATATATATATATATATAATTTGAACTCATAAAGTGAGATAATAAACTGCATTCAGTTTTAATAACCGTAAATGAATATACGCCGTAAATAAACACACTAGTCAGTAAAGTTTTAGTAAATATTAGAAAATTAGAATACCAATATATAATTTTAATTCTAAATAAAATAAAACAAAAATAAATATATTATCAAAGCTGCTGGACAACACAGTAAACTGTATGTAAACAGATAAACAAAAATATAATAAAACGTAAACATGACAGGTAACCGTATTGCATCTTTTGCTTAAATAAGATAAAATGGACGAACAATACATCACGCTATGACGGCTGGAATTCACAAACTTAACAGTGAAAAACGGTAGACTTAGTACTGTCCTAAACCAAATTCAAACGACTATGAAAACTTTTAATCAGAATAACGGAAGAACAAAATGTAGTAGAGGGGGTGAGGAGTGTATGGAGAGAGAGAGAGAGAGAGAGAGAGAGAGAGAGAGAGAGAGAAGATAAATTGGGACATCCAGTGTTACTATTGTGTCTACCCTGTATAGTATTATATGAGTGAGCCTCATGAACTCTTCGATAACAGTATGAGCAAATTAGAATCCACGGAAATTCATGGCCTTGAGGATACTATGAAGGAAACACGGGAATAAAGAAGAGAGTAATAAAGAAGAGAGGAATAAGGAAGACAGGAACAAGAAAGAGATATGGAAAGATGTCAGTCAGAAATTGGATCAGTCTGCTCACGTGGTATAAACAATTAAAATATATAGTAAAATAGAGGTTATATATGAGATGTTATATTACTAAACTTTCTAATCTTAAAGAAAATCCAGAATAAGGGAAACTTTTAATGGCCGACTTTATTACAAAATCTGGTTTTCGTGATCCTAAATATTTCCTTAGTAAAAAAAAAACCGAAACAGAGATAATATTACTAAAGTTAGTGTTTGTATTGTAAACTACATCTAAAATTAACGAAACGAAATATTATAGTGTTCAAATTCATAGATGCAAGAAAATACTTATAATCCTGATTAAATATGAAAACAAAAGGAAGGCTAACCTAACCTAACCAAACCTAACCTAACCTAACCTAACCTAACCTAACCTAACCTAACCTAACCTAACCTAACCTAACCAATCGAAAGCTCACCTCACCTAACCTAACCGAAGCTAACCTATCCTAACATAACATAATTTAACTTAATATCTAAATGAAAGACTATTACGAAAGTCAGAAGAAAAGAATTATTGATAATTATAAGAGCCAGTAATTATACTCTTAAGATAATTCTGAAATAAGAGAATCTACCAGAAACAATATAAGATGTTCATATTTACCGATATTTTCTGAACCAAGGACCATAAACACTGGCTATATCACTAAACCTGGAAATTACACACCAAGGAGAACGAGAAGAACTATTTATACTGGTAATAATAATATAATTTACCTCTAAACTAGAACACAAAGGGGAAAAAAATCCTACCCAAGCCGAATATAATATAGTCAAATAAAAAACACCTATACCTGAAAATGATAATAATAAACCTGCTAATAATAATAATAATATCTTAAATCTTAATTATATTAGAAAAATTAAGAAATTATTACCACATTTCAAAATTATATTCTAAGGGGGAAAAAAAATTACACCACCAGAGGAGAAACAATTTAAGACTGAACCTGGTAATAATGTTCTCGATTACCTCTGAAGTGAGAGGTAAAAGTGGGAGTATAACGCTGAACCTGGTAATCATATTGTAAATTACTGCTGAGATCAGGCTCCTCCGCTGGCTATTCCCGCTTATACGCCGCCACTTTAACGAGAGACATTAGAAAGCTCAGGAGAATTGCATTTGGTATTTAAGGAAGAGGAGAATGAGGAGGAAAAGGAGGAGGAGCAGCAGGAGGGGAGAAGACGAGACGAGGGAGGCTAGGTAATGAAGTGTACTGAATGTTTAAACACTTGCTGGCGGTGCAGGTAAAGGTGTAAAAGTGTTTGTAGTGCTGTGGTAGTGGAGGTGTTTTAAAGGGATTAGTATGGCGCTGTGGCAGTGGTGGTGTTTTAAATTAAACTGGTAGATTTATACTGTGTAAATATTATTGCTACACATACATTGGTATTTAGGTTGTGTGGTGTAAATTAAGGATTCTGAGTTATACATTAATGATCATATACACTGTAAAAATTGTATATGAATCCTCTATAAAATATAACAAGCATTCTATTGTCCATGTACATATTCTCAGCATACACCTAATATACTGACACAAGCACACATAAGTCAAGGAAGCACATTCACTCCTGCTCCTCTGATGGAACATGTCTCAAGAGACCAATTTGAAATGCAAATGTAATGGGCCCAGGCCAATTTTCCGAGCAGTAATTGGGGTCTCGACAGAAGGGATGGGGGCCAAGCAATCAGTAATTTTTGATACCCTCCTTCCCTCCCTCCTGACTGAGTAACTGGAAGATCACTAGGTAGCAATCTTGTCGAACTGTGATAACTGGGTGACTGACTGACTAACTGGACGATCATTAAATAACCGTTATCTTAGTGAAATGTCATCACAGACTGACTGTCTGACTAGGTGGAAGATCATTTAAGTAATTGTTATCTATATCGTTCATCTCACTCCTCAAGGAAGTCACTTGGCACAGCTTACTCTGGTCAGTTCAAACCAGTGGCTGAGGTCGTATTATTGGATCTCTGAACTGAACAATCTCCATTTAGGGGAAATCTAATGTAGGTACTGTTGAGAATCTATCTTATTTTATAGGTGAATCTTAAGTAAAGTAAATAAATGCTTCCTCACAGCCGTTTAGATAAATTTTAATATTATCAGTCTGGGCCCGGGATAAGAATTTATTCAAAGCTAAGACTTGTTTACGCATAAATGTGTGTGTGTGAATGTGTGTGAATTGCTTTATAATCAGTGCATCAGGTGACTCATGCATGATATACATTACCTGTGCGTGTATGTATGCCAATTATATATAATATGTCTATATATTTATGTAGGTCATGCATGCAGCTGATACCAATAATAATAATCGTGTAAAAGAAACATGCACAGATAGTTTACAGACGACAATGAGAGGCAGGAGCCCACAGCCTTACAAGTAAACCTTGCTAACCTTTTCCCCTGCTAGATATAAAACAACTCTATCAATTGGTTAATTTGAAGCTGCGACACAGAGACAGATTCTTTAAGGTTCTTATGGTGGTAAATTTTACCCAAACAGGAAGTCTGAGCCAAATGTGGCACCAGAGTTCCCCGATAGGGGGGCTGACTTCCCCGAAGGGGGGGGGGGGACTACACCAGATGGATGGTTGATCAGCTGACACAAAAATACTGGTGACGTAAACTGACCACACGTATTACTGAGAATGTTTCTAAGTATCACATTTGCAGAAGTATTATATGGTGCAAAGAAGTAAAGGCATCAAAGCTACTCAATTTTATTCATTCACATCTCAGTGATTTCATAAACTATAAAAACTAAAACTTCCACACTTAAGTATAGCGATACATCCCTGTATATGGTACTTCGTGTCTTCTCTAGCAGGATATTGGGGACACGGGAGGCCTTGTAGCACCAACAATGAAAATCTATAAATTTCTGCTTGCTTCCGGACATTTTATTAAGAACAGATGATACAGGGGTAGTAGTCCTTCCAGCCAAATTAAGATGTTTGTGCTTTACATTACTGTGTTTTGAAGCATATTCAGTTTGAAACGCTTCTCCCCAAAGTGTACAGGGAACATTAAAGCGTGTTGTCTTAGCCATGAGTGTCTAACAACAGAAATGGCGTAGCTGTTCTAAATGCCACTGGGAAGCACACTGTCGCTAGCATCTACTGTCTCTTGTCTTGCCATTGTCAAAACAACGTTTATACTGGTGCCAGACAGACAAAGAGAGTACGCCAGTCGTCTGTCAGTCACTCATTCGAAAGAGTCTGACTGTGTCTTGCGCATATAGATGACTCTCAATAACACTGGAATCCTGTATTATAGTTATGCAAATTTTTACATAAATTTTTGCATATCCTTCTTTATATTGTATATATGAACAGACTAACAAACACTCTGAGATAAATAATTTAATTATGCTGAATGATTATAATTACAATTATTATAATTGACACCCAAGACTCTTCCTCAACAATTGTGTTAAATTTCCCCGACGGGAGAACTAGGTATAGTCACTCTAGAAGATTGCAGGTGTCAACAACGGATGTGAAGATATTAGCAAGAGATGTCAATATATTAACAAAGGTACGAGGAGGATATGTGAATGAATCAGCAAATAGTAGAGGTGTGGACTGAGGGTGCTGTGGAGAACAAGATCAGCAGAGAAGAGCCTGAAGGAGAGTCTTCCCAACCGTCACACTTACAGTACACGTCTACCCGGGCTGCTGGTTCATGAGGCGCAGCTGGGGAAATAAAAATGAAAGTTGAATCTTTTAGAGTTCGGACAGGCGACGGTGTGTATTGTGTATACGTGAACAGTTTTTGTTACAAGTTTCGAAATATCCTGAAAATTCCAGACAGTTTGGGTAAAAGTTGACAGTAGTGCTGAGGTCAAGGGGGGAGGGGAGAAGTTCCTTGTTGTTTGTTTTGTCTCAATCATTTTGTCAGGTAAGAATTATAGAAAATAATATTAGTTATCAATGATGTCATAAAAGTATTTCCATCAAAATTCCGATACTCTCCTCTACATAGTGTAGTTCTGAACAGTAAAGTCACTACTTTCAGTTGTATTTTAGCGACTGGGAGAGTTTTATCTGCACCTCTTGCTTACTACCTCTGGAAGACATTAATTTTGTTTCCCAAAATCATGACAGCGTTGACCATTGTGATATACTGTATCCTCCTCCAGCAAATAGATATTTCTCCTAAGCATTTTTTTTTGCCTTCACTTTTAAAATAAGATTCTCCGCGCGCGCGCGTGCGCGCGTGTGTATGTGTGTGTGTGTGTGTGTGTGTGTGTGTGTGGTAGGTACACTGTATATGTGTGTGTCACTCTTGTAAGTTAGTTTTTACCTAAACCGCAGTCTATACAGATCTTGCCATATGGTAGGTTTCGTTTTTATTCTTGATGAACGTCGTAAATGGCGAAAACACAACTGTGAAGATAATGGAAAGTAAGACCAAGCTCCACCGCGGTATATATTATCTCCGGCGAGGATATAAAGGATGTTGACAGTAGGCGAAGTCTGCGTGTCACGCCAACTAAATCTTAGCAATTTATAGCGCTGTCTCGCAGGTGTCAGGCAGCTCCTCAGTACCGATAGGTTATACGTCCCACTGACGCTCTCGAGAAGAGTTGTGTGGCCAAATGTGTGAGATACAGGTTTGCTGCGTGAGTCTCGAGGCTTCTGAGCGTGTGCTTTTTATTAGAACATAAGAACATAAGAAAATAAGGAGTCTGCAATAGGTTGGTTGACCTGTACATGGCAGCTCCTGTCGAGAGTTACTACCACTCTCTCTCATCCATGAATCTATCTAGTCTCCTTTTAAAACTTTCCAGCGTCCCAGCACTTACTACAAAGTTGCTAAGCTTGTTCCACTCGTCCATCACCCTATTTGTGAAAAAGTTCCTTCCTATCTCCCTCTCAAACCTAAACTTATCCAACTTAAATCCGTTGCTAC
Organism: Homarus americanus; assembly: GCF_018991925.1. Lineage (NCBI taxonomy): Eukaryota > Metazoa > Arthropoda > Malacostraca > Decapoda > Nephropidae > Homarus > Homarus americanus. The sequence continues at coordinate 86,538 of NW_024757224.1, forward strand.
GAGTCCTATCCTGCTCGGATATTATAAGAACTTTATCTATATCTCCTTTATTGATTCCTTTCACCCACCTAAATACTTCTATCATATCTCCCCGCACTCTTTGTCTGTCTAGGGAATGCAAGTTTAGTTTCTTAAACCTATCTTGATATGGAAGGTTTCTAAGTCCCGGAATCATTTTCGTCATGTGTTCTGACCTCACTAGGGGAAAGGTCACGGCAGCTTAGCTCCGCTCCCCGGGGATAATTACCAGATATGGCTAGTGCTACTTGTAAACGGGGTTATGCCCATCTGTGGTCCGAGTTACAGAATACCAAGGAAAAAAACCTGAAATTAGAGCAAGAAAACTTGAAATTAAAGGAAAAGTTATCAAAGATGAAGGAAGAAACGAGACAGGGAAAGCCGGTGAATGACGAATGGAAGGTTGTGAGGAGAGGGACTACCAAGCTGGTGGTCAAGAAATACACCAAGGATACAACAACGACAACAACAGCTAAGTGTACCATCTCGTTCAGACCCTTGATAGACGAAATGGACGTTAGTACAGGCAGGGACAGGGCTGACAAGGAAGGTATAAAAACTTTAATTGTTGGTGACTCACAGGTAAGGTACTTGGACAAAGCCTTTTGTGGTAAAAATAAAAATAGGATGAGGGTGTGTTTGCCAGGGGCTGGGGTGGGGGATGTAGTTGACAGGATGGACAATATCTTGTCTGGTAATGGGAACAAACCCATTATCTGCCTCATTGCAGGAGGCAACGATATTGGCAGGTGTAGGAGTGAAGAGCTTCTTGATAAGTTCAAGACAGCTATAGATCGTATTAGGACTAAGGGAGGGATCCCTGTCATATGTGGTGTCCTGCCTAGAAGGAGAGTTAGCAATGAATGGTTGTCAAAAGCAGTTGGTGTCAACGGCTGTCTTGACGGATATTGCAAGTCAATATCAGTCCCATTCATTGACAACTGGGACAACGTCTACGGCAGAAGGGACCTTTATGCTAGGGATGGGGTGCACCTGTCTCGGGAGGGGGTGGCAACCCTGGCTAGGTCTCTAGAGGGGGCAGTTCAAAAGATATCGAGGTCTTTAAACTGCTAGGGGAACATGAGGGCACGGGGGTGGAGGAGACTGCAGTGGGAGCGGGTAAACAAAGTGAAAGATTACAAGGAAATAGTGTTAGGAATGACGACAAAACTGAAGCAGACAGGGAGTTTAAACCTAAACACGGTAAAGGGAGGACTCAGAACACGACTAACTTAAATGTCTACTACGCGAACAGTAGAAATATGAGAAACAAAATGGATGATATTAGGGCCTTAGTATGTACCGAAAAAATCGACAAAATAGCATTCACTGAAACATGGATCAACCTAGACTCACGTGAGTTTCGAATACCAAATTGCGGGTTACAAATTGTTCCATACCGATAGGCAGACCAGGAAAGGAGGCGGAGTAGCAATCTATGTCGGATAATCTGAAGTGTGAAATAAATAAGGAAATAAAAACTGAGCGGAATACAGAAACAATTTGGATAGAATTAATCGACGGTAGGGAAAAATTAATCACAGGAGTAATATATAGACCTCCCAATCTTGATAGTCAATGAGAGACTTATCTGGGATGAAATGCGCAGGGCTTCCATACACAACAAAGTCTGTACTGTAGGCGACTTTAACCTTGGCGAAAATAGATTGGACTGACCTTATGGGTAACTCAGAATCAGAGGATTTTCTCGAAATGATCCAGGACTGTTTCCTAAGTCAACACATAACCGAACCCACCCGGGGTAGTAATATACTCGATTTAGTTCTGTCGAACAGAGAAAACCTCATTAGCAATGTCGAGGTAGGGAACGAACTTGCAAACAGCGATCACAAAGAAATTAGATTCCAGTTAGATTTTCAGGGCAGACGTAAGGAAAATTCCACTAAAGTACCAGATTTCAGAAGGGCAAACTTTGACAGTTTAAAGAGGCAGCTGAGAGAAGGGGTGTCGCGCTTGGGCGTGAACCTGACAGATGACACCGACCTGATAACGAGATCTGTGATAGCCGAGTTCCACGATAATTTAAATAATGAGTTACTTAATGCACAGAGGCAGAACATACCATACAAAAAACTTTCCAGAGTTCCTGCACTTACTAAAAAGTTGCTAAGCTTGTTCCACTCGTCCACCACCCTATTTGTGGACCAGTTTCTTCCTATCTCCCTCCTAAACCTAAACTTATCCAACTTGAATCCATTGCTCCGAGTCCTATCCTCCTCGGATATTATAAGAACTTTATCTATATCCCCTTTATTGATTCCTTTCACCCACTTAAATACTTCTATCATATCTCCCCGCACTCTTTGTCTTTCTAGGGAATGCAAGTTAAGTTTCTTTAGCCTATCCTGATATGGAAGGTTTATAAGTCCCGGAATCATTTTTGTCATTCTTCGCTGCACCGACTCTAGTGAATTTATGTCCATTCTATAATAGGGGCACCAGAACTGAACCTCATAATCGAGGTGTGGCCTGACTAGCGCAAGATATAGTTGCAATAAGACCTCTGGGCAGTCCCGCTTACACCCAACCCCTATTGCTCATATAAGCATCCAACTTATGTTTGAAGCTATTCAGCGTATTCGAGTTAATGATGATATTTGGTAACTTGTTCCATTCATCCACTACTCTGTTTCCAAACCAGTGTTTACCTATTTCACGCCTAAATCTAAATTTGTCTAATTTAAAACCATTGTTACGAGTTCGCTCCTGGTTGGATAGTTTGAGTACCTTTGTAATGCCTCCTTTGTTTAGCCCTGCCTTCCACTTATACACCTCTATCAGGTCGCCCCTCGCTCTACGTCTCTCGAGGGAGTGCAAATTAAGATGCTTTAACCTGTCTCTATACTCAAGGTTCCTAATGCCCGGGATTAGTCTTGTCATTCTCCTCTGAATTCTTTCCAAGGATTCTATATCCATTCTGTAATACGGTGACCAGAACTGAACTGCGTAATCCAGGTGTGGTCTCACAAGAGCAAGATACAGTTTTAGGATGACCTCGCTAGTCTTGTAACTAACACTCCTTTGTATGAACCCAAGTACTTTATTAGCCTTGTTACGAGCAAAAACACATTGTTTACTTGGCTTAAGGTTCCTACTTATCATTACTCCTAAATCTCTCTCGCAGTCGGATTTCTCTTTGGCATCGTTATTCATCTGGTATCTGGTTTCCCTGTTTACATCTCCTATACTGAGTACTTTACATTTGTCCACGTTGAATTTCATCTGCCATTTTTCAGACCATCCGAAAAATTTGTTTAGATCTTGCTATAGTTTTGCGGAGTCCTCGTCAGATTTAATAACACGTCCTATTTTAGTGCCATCAGCAAATTTGCTTATGTTGCTGTCTATGCCGATATCTATGTCGCTTATGTATATAATAAATATTAATGGTCCAAGTACTGAGCCTTGGGGAACTCCACTTGTGACGTTGCTCCAATGGGACTAAGTGCCATTAATGCTCACTTGCTGTTTCCTGTCCTGTAACCACGCCCTAATCCATTAAAGGATATTATCTTTGATGCCATGTGCTTCTACCTTTCTAATTAGTCTTTAGTGTGGGACTCTGTCGAAGGCTTTGCTAAAGTCGAGATATACCACATCATAATTGTGCCCCTCGTCCACCGATTCGAAAACTGATGAAAAGAATGTTAATAGATTAGTTAGACATGAACGTCCTCTTGTGAAGCCATGCTGGGAATCATTGATCAATCGGTGCTTCTCCAGGTGATTTCGAATAGAGTTTGAAATGATTGCTTCCAGTAATTTGCCTACTATTGATGTTAGACTGATTGGGCGGTAGTTAGAGGATAGTGATCTATCCCCCTTCTTGAAAATCGGTATTACATTCGCTATCTTCCAGGATTCTGGTACTACACCTGTTTTCAAGGACATGTTAAACAGCTTTGCTAAGGGCATACTAAGCTCTTCCTTACATTCCTTTAATACTCTGGCAAATATCTCATCGGGACTAGGTGACTTATTAGGCTTTAGTTTGTCTATTTGCTTACTAACATCGTTACTAGTCACTACTATCTCGCTTAATTCCCTACACGTGTGTGTGTATGGGCGTACATGTAGGTTTACCTGTGTGTGTGTGTGTTTGTGTGTGTGCATACATGTAGGTAATAATAATAATTTTAATAATAATAATAATTATAATAATAATAATAATTAACGGTTTATTGAAAGAGCATAGCAGCCAGAAGGCTAAAAATTTACAGTTACATAATTGGGGAATGGGTTTCGATTTACAAATAATATACAAGTAACATAAGTGATACAAATAAGATATATAATAACTAGATGGGGAAAAGCTCAAACTACAGGGCATTTCAACATAGTGACAGTGCAAGAAGTAGGATTTACTGGGAATGAATACACTGGTTTATTAAAAGTTATTGATATTTTTTAGAATGGTTGGGACTGGGCTGTTCTTATAGCGATTAGTTCGTGCACGTATGGGCTGGATGCGGTTGAGGTGTCGAAGAGCAATTCTCGGGCTAGGGATCTCAGGTGGTAGTAGGAGCCGGTGTCGAGGATGGTGCAGAAGGTTTTTTCCAAATTTGCAGATAAGGTCGTGGTGATGGTTAGTGAGAGTGAGTGTGTGTGTGTGTGTGTGTGTGTGTGTGTGTGTGTGTGTGTGTGTGCGTGTGTGTGTGTAATATAAGAACGTTTCAGCCGTCATAAACATAGACACCTCCTACCAGCATGGTGAAGTGACTAACTTAGGTTCATAGGTCGATTCATTATTCGGGAAACTGTCTTTTGTTGTAATTGTTCATTTCTCTTTTTCATTAATATTATTATTACTACTACTACTACTACTATCAATAATACTAATAATAATAATAATATTATTATTATTATTATTATTATTATTATTATTATTATTATTATTATTATTATTATTATTATTATTATTATTATTATTATTATTATTATTATTATTATTATTATTATTATTATTATTATTATTATTATTATTAATATTAATATTAATACCAAAATAATAGAAATCAAATAATAAAATTAATGATAATAATAATAATAATAATAACAACCATAAATGTATACACAATTAAAAAAAATAAGGAGTGAGAAACGACATACAGTGTGTATGTTGTTTTGTAGATAGTAAAAGAAGTAAATGAGACAGAAAGTCAGATGAGCAACCTGGAACATGGACAAATTTTTTGTGATGTCATATGGTAGCAGGATTTACCATTAGACAGCACATTATGCTTCAATTAGTAGTAATACTAAAGGGAAATGAACAATTACGACAAAAGGCATAATTCAAGCAATGATGAATCGACTTATGAACCTGTGAACAAAGGCGGGTCACTTCACCATGCTTGTAGGAAGCATCTATGTTTATGATGGCTGAAACGTTCTTATATTACGCACACATAAGAGATATATGAAGATTAACCCACCAGCTTACTTCACCTGATGATTAAATATTTCAACACTACCTGGCGGGTTAGATTAGTTTAGGTTAAGTTAGGTTTAGGGTGTTTAATCTTAAGGTGAAATAAGTTGGGGGAGGGAGATTACTACCAATCACAGCCTATAATCTGAGTATTTTGCTAATCACAGCCCAGGTGCCCTTAAGTCTCAGTGACTCAGCACAAACTCAAACCACCGAATTTCACCCGTCTACCAATCAACAATCCTCTCCTTCCTTCTCATAGTCTATTAATCTCAGCCTTCACCAATCACACTTCTAAATCTCAATATTCCACTAATAACAGTTCAGTACCTCACTAAACACGTCTCAGGATCTGACCAATCACAGCGTGCAATTTCAGTCTTCTATCAATCACAGTTGCGTTATCTTAGCATTGCACTAATCATAATTTATTTCCTTTATATCCGTGATTTTTTTTTTATAATTACTGCATTCACCCAATCATAGCCATTAATCTTAGTTCCTAACCTCAATCTCAATATTGCTTAACCAATGACCTCCAGATTAGAACATTTCTGCCAATCACAGCTGTTAATGTTAAAGTCTCACCAATCACCGCCGTTTAATCTTAGACTGCCACCAATCACCGCCATTAATCTGTCTCCCACCAATCACCGCCATTAATCTGTCTCCCACCAATCACCGCCATTAATCTGTCTCCCACATGTCACCTCTATTTAATCCAAATCTTCCATCAACCACGCTGCTTAATCCAACCTCCCACCAATCACCGTCGCTTTATATATCCTCCTGCTAATCACCGCCCGCTTAATCCCAGCCTCCCACCAATCACCACCGCTTAATATTAGCCTTCCACCAATCACCGCCGTTTAATCCCAACCTCCCACCAATCACCGCTGTTTAATCCCAACCTCCCACCAATCACCGCCGCTTAATCTCGGCCTCCCACCAATCACCGGCGCTTAATCTCGTCGTGAACAGACACTGACTGGCAAACTAATTTCATTACTTGATTGCATGATATAGAGCCATTACGACGTGTTCGGGTGATTATCTCTGAGTGCGTAATTATATTAACAATGGTTGTAATTGTTAGACAAGGTAGGGAAGGATCCTGGAGGTACAGTATCACCTCCGTCTGGCTGTGAGAGGAGAAGTACGCGGGACACACAAACACAAAAGGGGCGGGGGGGGGCGTTGAACCAATAAAAAACCCCATTTCCAACGCCTGATATCGTCCAAGGAGCTTTTGACGTCATCCTAGACTTCAGCGACGAATATGAAGTCAAGATACAAAGCGATTAAACGTGAGGGCAGTACATCACATTTCTCAGTGGACCAGACTTTTGTGTACCTGTATCTTGTTTAAGTAGAACACTTTAATTATTCTATACATTTATATCCAGATTATGATGTATTAATTATCATGATAAGTCCTGAGGTAAATTGTTTTTGAAATTATTTTCTTATATGTAATTATACTGAAAAAATGTGATCTGCCTCGGTATGATAGATTATATGCAGAAGATTTTTAAATTAAATATGCTTAATCCCGTGAGTACAATGACTACCCTCGAGTACAGTGAATTAGCCCAGTGTATGAGATTTCTTAGTCACTTGAGTACAATGACAACCCACTAAGTACAATAATTTAACCCACTGTGGATGATAATTTTGAGTACGATGAACAAACCTTCTGACTACAATGATCTATTCCATTAAGATGACTTTGTACTCAAGGGGGGTTAACACATCGTACTTCAGGAATAAAGTTATCTTACATTATGACCAAATTCATCATACTCGTGGTGTTAGTCATCGTACTCAAGGGGTTAAGACATCTTACTCACTGAGCTAACTCATCGTATCTTAAAGGTTATCTTTCAATAATCATATATAATACCATTAATAATACGAATAACAATAGTTAAAAATACTAACAATAAAAATAATGATTTACTTATAATGCAAGAAATTAAATTAAATTCATATACTGTACATTAAATCCTGGGGGGAAAAAAAGGCATTGTTTACCACTAACGAGTAATTGGCTACGTCGATCACTGTATTAACACTAATTACCTGTTTTACCATTAATTAAGAGAGGGTAATTAGCACGGTGATGAAGGGGGTCATTACCGGGTGTAATAAACGAGAAACCTCACCTACCCATTGAGATCGCTTGTTAATGACTTCCATGTGTTGTACCTTGTTTAGACTAAATGCCAATGCATTTAAATCCCAGCGGACATAAATCCTAATGAAAAATCCCCGTGGATATAAATCCCAATCGACAAAATCACAGTGGACAAAATTCCAAAGACATTGAACCAATTTGAAAACTTAGAACGAGAGAAAATTCCATTACGGAAAACCCCAGCTTTTGTGTGTGTGTGTGTGTGTGTGTGTGCGCGCGCATGTGCATGCGCGTGCGAGCGCGTGCACGTATTCTTAGTGCCTATTGTCCAATATTATTGTCCCATAAAATTTAAGTACACTAAATTTCTCAATTAATCTATTTCTATATAATTATTACCATCTATATAACCCAGGTATAAGAACTATATAAGGAATACATCTAAGTTTTACATTTCACCTCATCAACACAGCTTAGTTATATATAGATCTTATATAGATCTTATCTAGATCTAAGTAATATATTTAACTCCAATCAAATCAGCTATATATGTCCTGTCTAGGCAATAATTTTCATCTATATATTTTAACAATATGTCTGAGCAATACATCTATCGGTACAGTAAATAGCTTATCTATCTTACTCGGGGATCAGCTGGGCATTAAGCTTAATTAGCAATCAAACAAAGTGCAGAATGTCGCGGCTCATTCCACACGCAAATTGCAAACATTATTGACTCGTTTTATTTGCTTGTTTGCTGCTATTTTATACCTTATTTTTGCCATTCTAGAACTGACAGTGTTTGTTGTCTCTTGATAGTTTTACTTCATTGAGAACAGGTTTTGAAAATGACAAACAACATTTCCTCGATCTTTTGTTTGCTCTGATTGAATTCCTTTTTTTTTTAAAGAATAGAACTGTCAGTGTTTTTGCTTCGCTGTGTTTGTTAACTCTGAGAAGTTTCTAAAATTTCAAACATTAGTATTTGTTCTTTGTTTGATGTTCCTAATTACATGATTTAGAGAACTGTCATTGCTATTGTGTTTACTTGTAATTTATTAATATATTTTTTTTTGCTGATGGTAACACGAGTTTATTAGTTGCTATTACCAATATATTACTTTAAGAATTTGTAAATATTATCGTAGTTTTTCTTTATTAGTCTTAGGCTAATTAACATGAATTTTCTGAGTTACAAACTATATTAATATTTTGAGTTCGTTACATTTACCTTTATACGAACTATCGAATCAGTAACGCCACTATAAAGGTGCATAACACTATGGCCAAAATAACACAAGTGCAGTCATACAGGCAGCCGTTATGAAGCCATCAAGTCAGCGGTGTCATGAGGCTGTAATATGTCGATGTAAACACTGAAGGCTCTTTCTTATTGGAATATTGAATCAAGTCGGAGTCTTTCATCCAGCGTAGAAATTATCGCCTTCATTTGTGTATTATTTCCACACAAGGTGAATCTCTACACTAGTCACTATTGTGCGTGTAATTTCTAGTCCCTAGTTATCATTATGCAAGAAGAACAAAGACTTAAGTTGCGTTTTAAGTTTCAATAGGACGATTTTTCATTGGTTGTGACATACGAGTGTTCGAGTGTAAAAATATATTTCAATGTTATATGATATAGTTCCTTTAGCAATAGGTCATATATGAGCAATCTTATTCACTGTTTTTTGAGATTCTTTTTTTTTTTATCAAATCCCTATTGTAATCTCATATTAATTTTCGTGTATTCATTTTTATTCAGCCTGTATGATTATTATTTTTTCTTTGCTATTTGTGTTTAACCATTTTATACCTGGTTTTTATTTGTAAGTTCTTTTTTAATATTTTTTTTTATAAATTCTCGCTCTTTATTTTATCCATCATTGTACAGAAATTTAATTACGGTATTATTTAACTTATTTTAGTTAACCTTTTTTTTTAATATTTTCATGGCGTTTATTCGTATTTTTTTCTATTGTCTACATATTTCATGTATAAGTAAATATATACACCCAACACCTGGTTATGATGTTCACTCCATAAATGCTAGAATCATGTAGTGTTTTTATTTATTTTTGTTCAAACTACCGAAAAAAATACTACAGAACGCAGCCCCTGGCGATATTTAGAGGCCATCCCCACGTACAGACGACCATCACCCTCCCCTCCCCCTCTCCTACCCCTCCCCCATCTCCTACCCCTCCCTCCCTCCCCCTACCCCTCCCTCCTACCCCCCCCCTCCCACCTCCCTCCTACACCTCCCTCCCTACCCCTCCCCTCTCCTACCCCTCCCTCCCCTACCCCCCTCCCCCTCTCCTACACCTCCCTCCCCCTCCCCTTCCCTCCCTCCCTCCTACCCCCTACCCCTCCCCTCCCACCCCTACCCCTCCCTCCTCCCCCTCCCTCCTACCCCTCCCCTCTCCTACCCCTCCCTCCTCCCCTCCCCTCCTACCCCTACCCCTACCCCCCCTCTCCTACCCCCCTCCTACCCATCCCCCTCCCTCCTACCCCTCCCTCCAACCCCTCCCTCCCCTCTCCCTCCCCCTACGCCATATACGCGTCGCTATGTGTTTGTCCTGAACTGAAAATTCTGAGCCGATGCAACGGGCAGTGGATGCATTTTTTTATGCTTCAGTCACCCTACTATAGCCGTTTTCTGTTCCCGTTTCACCCTCTCCATTCTCTTTAATCTTTCTTGTTTCTGTTTGTGTGTGTGTTTTATTTTAACTCTTTTTTTTTGTCTATCTATCATTCGGTTCTTTTTATCATCTTTCTTCTCTCTCTCTCTCTGTTTCATTTTCTTTGTGTGTCTTGTCCCATCTCTTCTCTCTCTCTTTACATGATGTCTGTTTAGTGTATCTTTCTGTTTGTCTTTATATATATTTCATTCTCCGTTATTTCTATTTTTTTTAAACAGTTGATTACATTGGGATCACTGACTAGGTTCTTTCTTCCTCTTTCTCCTATTGTTTGTATCATTCCCTTCTCTTACTCTCTTTTTCTTTATCGCTTTTTTTTAAACTTTTCTCTTTTTCCTTCTCTTTACTCTCTCTCTCTCTCTCTCTCTCTTGTCTACAACAATTTAATTTCTCCATTACCTTGTCTCCATTCTCTCTTTTCTCTTCTTCTCTTTCCTTTCTTATCTCTTCTTTATCCTTCTGCTTTCTTCTTCCCTTTTCCTCTTACACCGTCTGCCCTTCCACTTACCCTTAGTTATTCCTCTGTCCCTCATTTTGCTTCTCTTCCTTCACCTCACTTCCCCTATGCCTTCAGAGCTTTTCCATCCCCGTCTGCTACTCTGCACTTTTTTATCCTCTTTTCTCCCCTCTTTATCATCCTCTACACTTCCTACCCTTTTTGCCTCTGTTTTCCTCCTCCTCCTCCTCGTCCCCCTCCTCACCTCCTCCCTTTATTTTCCTTCTCCCTTTATTTTCCTTTTATTTATCCCTTTTTCGTTATCTTCTCCAGCCCCTATCACTTTCCCCTTCTCCTTCTCCCCCCTTACCCCCTGCCTCACCATCACCACCACTACCACCAACAGCTCAAACGCGGCTTTGCAAGAGATTGTCGGAAAGATTCAGCCAATCTTATCGTCCCGGGAGAGTAACGGAGTTTGTTCTTACTTGTGTCAGGGTAATATATATATATATATATATATATATATATATATATATATATATATATATATATATATATATATATATATATATATATATATATATATATATATATATATATATATATATATATATATATTACATAAATGAAAACATTTTGCTGACTGTACGGTTCTGTATTGTAATAGCATTTCGATATATTATACATCATTTTAACTTGGGATAAAAATATTGTACATTTGTATATATATGTAAAGTGTACAAGTAACATTACCATGATAAAAGAGGCGGCCAGATCCCTACAATACTAGTGGCCACAAATAACGTCCAAATTCATTTTCAAAAATCCATTTACCAGCGGCCATATTTTAGAATTAAAGAGGTCCTGCCAGTTGCACTCTGTTCCACTACTGTTTATTCACTCACTTGACCTAATTGTACAATTAGGTGTATTGAACGTTCTCTATAACTCTTTTAAATAAGACTAGCGGAACACAAGATAATCCCTTTTAAACATTGTGTACGCTGACAAAATATTTATTCTCACAAATTAGTATGCTCATAAATTAAAGAAATCAAGCTTGGGAATATCAAGAAATGTTTCAGTTCGTTTGACTTAGGCTAATGGATGCTGCTCGTATAAAGAACTTAAGCCCAGAGCTTAACAATAATGAACCCGGAGGACAAGTGTTCACAGTTAGGGAGTGTTTATATAAGAAATAATAGTCAGTCTGCTCTTAGTTAATCGTAAACTATGTTGTTTTTAATTTATTTCTGGCCCACCACACCACTTTTATCAGTCATTACATCGTTAGTGAGTAGTGAAAGTGATTATCGTAGTGTGAGTTGTACTGTACCGTTGTTATTATCATCATCATTACTGTCATTATGGCTTCCCCTTTCATTATAACTGTACGTAGATGTTAAATTCCTTGATAATGTATGTACCTGGACACTATAAAGGTAGGAGGGTAGTTTTATATACCTTATTGAATTATAAGTACGAGTATGTCACAGGTCCTGCGTGAGGCACAAGAGAAAGGGTATAAATAAATGCTATTACATTACTCTTTCCGATTTGTGTGTATATAAACTGGTGATCGTGATGTACTATTAATAACATAGAAGAAATAACATCGCAATGTTTTTAATACGATTTTGTTCTGGTTTTCAATTATGAAATTTAATCTCGTATAGATAGGGAAAAGTAAATATTCTAATAATTAAATTTCGATACGATTTTTTTTATTTGAATTTAATCCTCTACATCAGCCATGAAGGTAAATACAACACGTGTATGAAATATAAAAATAAATGAAAATGTGCGAAAAAATGGAGTAACTTTAAAGACTATTGAAACAAAGATTAAGATTAAAATGAAAATATATAGTTATTTGTTTGTTGAAAAAGATTTAAACTAGTAGTATACATATGCTTAGACTATCGTTTTTAAATGGACAAGCCATCGTCTATATTGGGTTAAGCCATCGTTCTTAAAGGGCTTAACATATTGTCAGATAATAGACAAATATTTCCTGTTAAGTTCACGGCCTTTCCATTCATCAATTATCTCCCTATTTTTCATAATGTAAGACGTTTGGGAACTCGTCCTCACCAAATAACAGCCACTTGTATTTACTCTCTGAGGATGATAGTTTAAGGCATAACTCTTTATAAGACGATTTTACGGTTATAAATCTCAAAGGGTTTAATTAATGGTGATCTACGATACTGTTTATGTGATTCTTTCTAGCCTGTTAGGTTTTTCACTACAACTAGTCCGATAAATACTTAGCTAATGATTATTTTCTCTGTGCGATGACAACCATTTCTCAAAAGTCTCTTAATTCAGTAAATTATCACTTCTTGGTTATTTATATTGCCACTTCTCATGACTTGACTAATGGAAATTTTCATACGGGAGAGATATCTCATCATCATGTGTAACTCAATGACGCAAATTATCGAATAAAGAATATAGCAAATACTTTCTTAGTACAATTCATGTGTGTTTATATCTCATGTGAGGCGCTGCACCGAGGGTTTCTCTCAGCTGTGTGAAGGCCAGAGTTTTACTAATACAAAGACCAATTCATATGACAAGCTGGGTACAGTAAATAATATAAAGCCTATTAAGGAACAACTGGAGAGGCAGTGTATCTCTCTCTCTCTCTCTCTCTACAGGAAGATCTAAACAAATTTTTCGAATGGTCTGAAAAATGGCAGATGAAATTCAACGTGGACAAATGTAAAGTACTCAGTATAGGAGATGTAAACAGGGAAACCAGATACCAGATGAACAACGATGCCATAGAGAAATCCGACTGCGAGAGAGATTTAGGAGTAATGATAAGTAGGAACCTTAAGCCAAGTAAACAATGTGTTTTTGCTCGTAACAAGGCTAATAAAGTACTTGGGTTCATACAAAGGAGTGTTAGTTACAAGACTAGCGAGGTCATCCTAAAACTGTATCTTGCTCTTGTGAGACCACACCTGGATTACGCAGTTCAGTTCTGGTCACCGTATTACAGAATGGATATAGAATCCTTGGAAAGAATTCAGAGGAGAATGACAAGACTAATCCCGGGCATTAGGAACCTTGAGTATAGAGACAGGTTAAAGCATCTTAATTTGCACTCCCTCGAGAGACGTAGAGCGAGGGGCGACCTGATAGAGGTGTACAAGTGGAAGGCAGGGCTAAACAAAGGGGACATTACAAAGGTACTCAAACTATCCAACCAGGAGCGAACTCGTAACAATGGTTTTAAATTAGACAAATTTAGATTTAGGCGTGAAATAGGTAAACACTGGTTTGGAAACAGAGTAGTGGATGAATGGAACAAGTTACCAAATATCATCATTAACTCGAATACGCTGAATTGCTTCAAACATAGGTTGGATGCTCATATGAGCAATAGGGGTTGGGTGTAAACGGGACTGCCCAGTATGGGCCAATAGGCCCGCTGCAGTTTCCTCCATTCTTATGTTCTTATGTTCTTATGTTCTCTCTCTCTCTCTCTCTCTTATCTGTGCGAATATTTATTTACTGGGATACTTACAAGAACCAGAGTCTTTCCTTCAATCTAAACAAACCCCGAGCTCTGTGGAACACCAGTGACGAATATATCTAGTCATAACCGAGTCTTTGGCAGCATCTTTAATATAACCATGCATACCTCCTCTCTCTCATCCATCCCATACCTCCTCTCTCTCATCCATCCCATATTTCCTCTCTCTCATCTATCCCATAACTCCTCTCTCTCTCTCATCCATCCCATACATCCTCTCTCTCATCCATCCCATACCTCCTCTCTCTTATCCATCCCATACCTACTCTCTCTCATCCATCCCATACCTACTCTCTCTCATCCATCCCATACCTCCTCTCTCTCATCCATCTTGATCTTACGACTGCCACCACAGCCAATCTGCCGTGTTGCTCAAAATTCAACTCTTGGTCTGGTAATATCTTCTCTCTAGTACCACCAGCAGCTTCTCCCCGTCTCGTGCAATCACCTAAATTTTACACCCGTCTTGAGTTTTTCTCTTCTTTCCAATCTAGACCCGAGCCAAACCCCGGGGGCAGATGGTATCTCGCCACTCATCCTCAAGAGAATGTGGACCTGTACTTGTGCCTTTACTTTCTTCACCTCTTAATACTGCTTCATTAGGCTGAATATTAGACATGGTCCAACTCATTCTTCCCTCACATAAAGGTAATCTATTCTCTTTCTTCATATACTAATATTTATTGACTCTCCTATTTATCATCACTAAACTCGTACAATAATTACTCAAATACATTGAAGAATATCACCTCTCTGACTTATGGCCATCAGGCAAAGAAGAAATGTGCAGCTTGTGGCGGCCCTCACTCCTCTGACCGGGAGTGTCCCAAGGAGTGCAGGGTAGCAAAAGTATAAACAAGAAACATTTGAACTACAAGGAAGCTCTCCTTGTAGTGAAGAAAAAACCCCGAACATCTCAAGAAAGAAGAAGAAAAACGAGAGAAAGAACAACAAAATATAGAAGCATTGACAATAACAAGATCAGAGTTCATAAACCTAAGCGAATCTTTACCAGCTCTAGACTAGAAGGAGAATGCAAAATGAAGACTCAAAAGAACAAGAGGAATATTTTTCGCTATTCGAACAAGACTACGACCGTAATGACCATCGATGTTAACGGCCAGTCAGGCAAACAACAACAACGTGAGTACTGGACACGGAGTCCCGGGCTTTGCAGTCAGTCGAGGGGTTGACCCCTGTCATAAACGTCCGACGGTCTCGGAGCTTCGCAGGAAACGTAAGTTACCCAAGTTCGAGCTGCTCTGCATCGACGGGATCCCACCAAGGTCCGAATCACCGCTCGAGTTTTCGAGCAAAACATTAGAAAATGTCGAGTGGCAACGGTAACGAAGTTGAGTCTGCTGATGCAGTACAGGAGCTGATCGAGATCTGCGATTACCCTGGCCACTTTAAACCCCGGGTATAAAGTGACCTAGGCAAAAATATACTCCGTAACTGAAAAAATTAAAATATTGAAACCGGTGCCAGGGTTCCTGAACTCTTCTCTCGCCCTGACATACACATACACACTTCAACAACCATAATTTTTTCTTCTACTATTACTTCCATGGTCAGTGTACGAGTGAAATTCAGTCCATCACCTCCACCACCCCCCCTCATATCTTATTTATGTTCACAAAACACATCATTCTTAATCATGGGATCATTTCTGTTATATATAATTTATTTCCTTCAAGTGAACTTCCTCATTCACATTCTTCACTCCTCGTTCTTCTCAGTTACAATATTCTCTTCCCTCTCACTACTTGTTGGATGGAAATTCACCTTCAACATACAACTCTTGGTTCACCTTTATCAAGTAACTAAATCATGCATTTTCACATTTCTTATGCCTGACGTATCTGGCAGGCTAGATTGAATATGAGCCACTTTGTCAGTTACTGTATTTTGACCCTCAGAGACCTCACTGGGGTGTGCATCTCCCAGAGTCCCTCACACTGTTAAGAAAAATCACCTGTTCCTTTTTTTTATCTACGAGAGAGTTAGAAGTTTTCCATGAGGAGCAACAGAATAATAGGGGACAGCAAAAGGGGAAGACTTGTACAGGTGTAAAGAGAGAGTTATAGAAGGGGAAAACGATGAATGTTCAAAGTTTCGTGACTCGTGTCCTAAATTGAGCACATTTCAGGGTGCACTCAAGGGAGATTATCTAATATTTTGTTTTTGACTATAGAAGGAGGGAGGGAGAGTAGACGCAGCACGGAGAGGACAGGCACCCCGATGCTCCCAGTACAATCTATCTCCACTCTGTACTCAGTACGAGGTTAGAGTCCATGAGATACTTTCATTCATGATGTCCGTCTTGAGTATGAGCGTATGCGCGTTTTCACATATTAGAGGAGTACTGCTCGACGTGTGTGAGAATATCATGTTTCTCTCCACACACAGGACACGTGAGTATACGAATAGGTCTCCTCGGCAGTTACTGCCATACGTGATCAGTAACTAGAGAACCGCCGTGACCACACCTGTGGTGTAACGGTCAGCATCCTCGCCTCGCAAGCGAGCGGACCCGAGTTCGATCTTCGGGCAGGGTGAAGCTATGGGCAAGT
The DNA here is from genome assembly GCF_018991925.1 of Homarus americanus. Taxonomy (NCBI): domain Eukaryota; kingdom Metazoa; phylum Arthropoda; class Malacostraca; order Decapoda; family Nephropidae; genus Homarus; species Homarus americanus. The sequence goes on from NW_024757224.1 coordinate 103,406, forward strand.
TTCTTTACGCCATTTGCCTCTGTCTACCCAGCAGTAATTGGGGACCTGGATGTCAATCGATTTGCGGATCGTATTCCGGGGTAATGGTTAGCCAGTGCAGTTGGCGAGTTGTCCGGTCTTCTCGGACTATTCCTTGACACTGGGTTAGGCAACTCGTTAACTTAGGGTGTGGTTGTTGTATTGGCGAGGGAGGTAGTAACGCCGCCTTAACATTGGATCACTCGCTGTCAATATCGTCTTCAGCACTGTTAAGCCCGTCGGTGGCAAGTCAGACGAGGTCATTAAGACAAGTAGCTGAGTGGTGGTGGGCGACGTCGGGGTAGATGTGTCTATATACTCTGTACCAAAGGGCTACTGGCTACCAAAAGCCATCAACTTCCTCAAGGACTGCCTTTTCAGTGAAGACTAATGCCACGTTTTTTACTGTCATTGCTGAATCCAAGTGGAGTGGGTACAGTGAAACGGGCTCTTAATCAAAGCTCCTATCTGGCTCTTCATACACAACCATGGCCGGCAAAAGAATCCGGAGGCCACGGGATCTCCAAGGGACCAAGATCTTCACCTACGAGGAAATTCAAATTGGAGAGTAATTTGAGGAAGAGGAGAGAGAACGTTCGCCCGTCATCACACTCAAAGTCTCTATTGACTTCAGCCATAGACAACAGAGGTTCTAGAGCATTTGAACCTCCTGATTGATGACACAAGACGAAAACCTAACCACCGATACATCTTTGAGGGAATTTTTCCTTCAATATGATGAATCTGAATAAACTCTATCAACTGAAGGAAATTGGCAATATAAAGCAAAATCACCAAGATTATTTTCCTTAGCCGCTGTCGGACATATTGCAGAGAAAAAGACACCCACAAGAGAACTAATGATGCTTGAATGGACAGTACCAACATACATAGAAACCAAGTCACTCTCGGGAAATTATAATTGATCTTCTCAGGAGTTACAATTATCAAAGTTCCGGCCTTCATCTTAACGCACTCAAAATGGACTATCAACTATAAAGCTTCAAGACATAAATTGGTAAAAAGCAAGCGTTTGAGTGTCATGGCTGGAATGGTAGTTGTGGTTAACTCTTGGACTAATGACGTCATAGATCAACTCGGCCTATGATTTGTTCGGCGACCTTGGGATATGATTGGCTTGACGAAGTTCTGACGTTTAAGCCACACACAGTTCAGAAATATACGCCCAGGAAGACACCAATGCTCCATTTACCATGTAAGAGTTTATCGTGGACAGGGGAACTAGTACTGATAACAACCCCTGAGGAGGAACTACTGTAAATTACCAAAACCATGGAGGCAATCAGGTCACGATGGCCAACAAGAGCATCTTACTCTTATCAACACATCCTGAGTACGAGACTGAGACGAACACCCGGGATAGGGAGGGGGGGGTGGGCACGAGAACTGCTGGCACCATACCCACCCCCCCTCAGTCAGGCGAGGCACTTCTGGGTGGGGTGAGACCTGATCATTATATATATATATATATATATATATATATATATATATATATATAATGTGGTTTGTTATTTTTATTTATCTTCGTTCTTCTACTTCTTGGGTGTTCCTCTTTTCTCTTCCCTTTTCTCATCTTCTTCTTGCCTCTTTTTCTCTTCACCTCCGTTCATATTGTTCTTCAGTCTTCTCTTGTCATTTTCATTCTTTTTTGTTCCTGGTTCTTCTATTTTGATGTTATTCTTATTCTAGCTTCTTTCCTCTTGATCTTCGTTCTTATTTTTCTTGGCTAGATTATTGTAATTAACATCATATCGTCCTGAAAATTAGAATTAGCTGGATCAATTAATAAAGCTTCGTTGTTAATTTAGTTGACGTTATATATCCTCCCCGACTATGTTACTCTCCTTATACTTAAAGTCGTGGGCTATTTTATTCTTTTCTTTACTCTTATGATCGAATATTAATATGTATATGTAAGAATCCATAATTCGTCTCATTTTATCATTATATTGAGAGAGATTACACGTGACGTCTTGGACCAGCTGACGATTTGTTGTGGACTGTCTGTGTAAAGTATCACTGTCTGTTCTCCCTATATACCAACTGTTGTATGCCAGGGGTGTTGTGTTGACAGCCCTGATGTACTGTACGAGGTATTTTCCATGATATTTAATTTTGATGTTTCACAGTTAATATGTCACGAATATACCGGCATTATTTTAAACTGTGTCTGTTCAGTAACATCTATTTACTATTCTACTTTACTGTGACACAAAGCGGAAAACATTCATTCATTTTGGTATATATCAACAAATTGTATTCTGACAGGAAGTTTGTTCTTATAGCAAATAAAAATAGTGTCACTATGCTCATGAAATAATATGACCATTCACCGTCACTGAGTAACAATTTGTGCAAATGATTTTTTGAAGTGTTGTTATTGACCTTCCGGTTTACCTCGTGCGTGTGTAGCGGGAAGTGGGGTTATTTACTTAACAAATAAAGAGCGCAGGGAGAGATCCTACAAGTGTCGTTCTCAGACCTACTCACAGAGGCGTCCCTTGACAAACACAATATACTAGTAGCAGGATATCTTATACTGATGGAAGTTACTGTATATCGCGCGATAAAACATGGTATGTGCAGGTAGTTCCATACAGCGCTAGTCCAGTGTATAGATGAATTGTTGGTAGGTATAATGATGGCTCCTCCTACACGCCCTCACCAAGCTGATGGAGGTGTGTGGTAATGGTCCTCTTGGGTGTAACTCCTCAGGTAGTGCTGCTTAGTCTAACAATTGTGTGTTTTTAAGCAATGACTAACTCTAGTATTGAAAATAGGCTAATTTCAATGAGATTCTTTCCTCTGCCAGCCTTAATTACTGTATTAACGAAGGGAAGATAACAAGATAATTTTCCGATAGTTCAAGTCGTCATTGGACAGCTCACACCAGATGTAAACAAATCCGAATGCCACAAAAATAACAAATTGAAGCAAAAAACCAAAAAATATAACTGAGACTAGATGTAATTAGATAACTTCACTTCTCACCATTTAGGAGATAAAACAGACAGACAGACAGACAGACAGACAGACAGACAGACAGACAGACAGACAGACAGTCAGACAGACAGACAGACAGACAGACAGACAGACAGACAGAGGAGATATAAAAAAAATAAGCACACGAGATGAAAGTTTGAGACACCAAAGAGAAAGACAAAATGAGACACACAAAACAGATTATCAACAGAAGAAATGAAAGATAAACAACGTAAAGAATACTTAGGAAAGGTAAATAAACAGTGGAACAAGGAGAGACGCACACAACCAAAAATAATGTCAGTAGCACAGAGAGAGAAAGAGAGACCTGGAGGTGAAAAGCAGATAAATGTAAATATCATCATTCAGAAAAATACGAGAGAGAGAGAGAGAGAGAGAGAGAGAGAGAGAGAGAGAGAGATCCCCATATCATTCCCTGATTACTCCTCTCACTCTTCCTCTTCAAGTATCAATTACCCTGAAATACGCGTAATAAATATTGATGCCTGCCTATGATGGAGCACTGTAATGGAGCACTATAATAGAGGCATATAACAGAGTCCTATAATGGTAGCATATAACTGAACCCTATAACAGAACCCTATAACGGATCCCTATAATTGAGCGCTCTATAATGGAGGGTTATAACCTTTGACCCATCACCTTGTTATATACTGTATATGGATTGTTTTATCTGGTCATTGGTTCTACCGGATATTGAGTTCAGTGTTTGTGAGAACTATTATTAACGGGTACATGGTGGTTGGTTACTGGTGACGCTTAATAAAGGTGTTAAATGAACGGCTTGAACGGCGTGGGTGGGTGGGTGTGTGTGTGTGTGTGTGTGTGTGTGTGTGTGTGTGTGTGTGTGTGTGTGTGTGTGTGGATGGGTGTGTGTGTGTCAGATCGGGGTGGTCCAGATGATAAATTTATCACCTCGAGTTGCCAAATATCAAGGAGGAAAGAGGATGCAAACTCTCCATTAATATTTGGTCTTCTTCAGTGGAAAATTTTTACGACTGTCAAAGGAGAAAGATGAATGTTGTGAAGACGATGACTAATAGTGAGACTCATGTTGTTGTTGTGATGATAATGATGTTGTTGATGTAGATGGTGTTATTGATGTAGATGGTGTTATTGATGTAGATGGTGTTATTGATGTAGATGGTGTTATTGATGTAGATGGTGTTATTGATGTTGTTTTGTTGTTGTTGATGATGATATTGTTGTTGCTGTTGTTGATGGTAATAGTGATGATGACGATGACGATATTGTTGTGTTTGTTGATGATGATGATGTTATATTTTGTTATTGTTGTTGATGATGACGACGTTATTTTAATTGTTGTTTATGTTATCATTGTTTTTGTTGTTGTTATTGCTGTTGATGTTGTTGCTGCTGTTGATGATTATGGCGATGTTATTTTTGCTGTTGTGATGTTGGTGGTTATTTACCTTTTTATGTTGTTTACATAAAGACTCGTACAATTCTTACCTGTGAGGAGAATTCTGAAGATAGAATTCATCTATCTATTATTATCTTGGGTATCTGACTACCAGGGTGCCATTGACTCAGCTTTACATGAGTACCTAAGTTTACAGTTGGGAAAGCGAGGGAGATCGAGTACAGTGCCGGTGACACATCCTCCTTGTGTGTTGAGGCTTTGTTCTCCTTGTGCATTTAATATCTCTAATTTGGTGTATTTTTTGTATTTTTTTAAATAAATAAAAATGTTGGATTAAGAATGTTAGTTTTTGTATGTTGCTAGAAGTAATGGCAGTCAATATACGGTAAGATAAAGAGTAATAATACTACACTTCGTCTACAATTATTTTTTTGTTTTACTTCAATATCATCCATTATATATTTTACCTGTAAATATGACTGTTGAATATAACCATACAGACACCTGTTTCTAGTGATTTAAAGAAGGTTAATACTACAATAGCTTATTATTCGTTGTCACTGTTTTCCTAAAGTCAAATATTTTCCACCTACTTAACACCCATTTGTTTGCTTCACTGTGTTCAGGTTAATCCCGGTCAGTTTGTGGCTTGTCGATGAGAGACGACTGGACAAGGACTAGTCAGAGACAGAAGTACTTTAACAAAATAATAATGAGTATGAAATTTCTCATAAAGTAAAATCCTGCTTTTTGTTATCTAAGGAGGAGGAATATTACAATGCATTAAAACAAATCAACAAGAAAACTCGCTTTTTTATTCAAACTTTGTCAATATGACGTCCAATTTTGTTCAATTTTTACCTCTCCTCTACCGAAACAAATACAATAACAAGTCAGACTTATTTTTTGTTGAGTATGGCCGGTCAGTTTTAGGCACTTTTTATGATGTTTTCAAAAAGAACTGTTATGACGATCACTTAACTGAGAGCAGCTTGTTGTTGTTGTTGTAGTTGTGGTTTAGTGTTATGTTGTGTGTAGTGTTCCTGTTATCACTGTTGACTGTACCGTTTTTCCAGTGTAGGTTCTCTTAAAGGTAGCGAACAAAACCGAACCTAGCCTGGCCTAATCTAATCAACTTAATCTAACCTAATCCAACTTGACTCCAACTCAACCCAACCCAACTCAACCCAACCCAACCCAACCCAACCCAACCCAACCCAACCCAACCCAACCTAAACCGAACCCAACCTAACCTAGCCCTACCCAACCCAACCCAACCATGACCCTAATCCAACCCAACCCAACCTAACTTAACCTAACCTAACCACAGCCCTCACCTTACTATGCCTTCCGTAATCCACCCATGTGTACAGTCATTATTTATCCTAGCCATCACCGACAGCTGGAAGGGAATTGAAAGGGGGGATGGAAGGGGTTCGAACCAGTGTCCCATTCCGATGTTCTCACGACTAAAACACCGTCTGACATCTTTTCCACCTTTATTATTCATTCGCGTGGCCGTCTACCCTGTGTTGAGGTAACGTGGAAGGGCAGGTGTCATTAATTTGCAAGAGAGAGAGAGAGAGAGAGAGAGAGAGAGAGAGAGAGAGAGATTATCAAAATATATCGTATAATCCAATAGAAAATATTCACTTGAAACATTCATTGAGAAATCCATAAATTTCTTGGATAAAAATATGAAGAAGAATAAAGAAATAACAGAATGACTTAGACTATTATGAAAAACAAGACAGATAAAAAAAATTATAAACACAGCGAGTATAAAGAGACTTTTACTTGTGTTACTCAATTGTCTCTCAGGTGTGTTACTCGTCACTGTTTCTCTTTGTGTTACTCTTTGTTTATCTGTCCATCTTTCTGGCTGCAATACATTATTTTTCTATCAGTTTTTATTTGTAATAATGTCTGTTATCTCTGACTCTCTCTGTTTATCTCATAATTACAAACAACTCGTGGCTACAGACAGGTAACCCCTAAACAAAGACATCTTCCTTAGAGACAAACGAATCGAACTGCATACACATATACTAATCGTTATATACTCCAGCTTGAGCAGAGGGAGATATAAAAACAAAACAAAATTATTCCAATTAAATTAACAAACTAGAACAAATTAAAACAATTAATTGACAATCTAAGGCACAAGGAGCACAGCATAACAATCAGAAAAGATAATGAGTGTTTGTATTATAAAATCATTGATGTGGAAGAACAATATCCCCCCCCCCCCTCACCCCAACGTAAAATAGATGTTGTTTTGTTTAATGCAGCTGCCAACACTTCCTCATCAAGCCTTTGAGCCGTGATTACATCTCTCTTTTTGCGATAAATCGACCAACAATTGTGATTTCCACGCACAAAAGGACAATATTTTTTTGCGGTGGCCTGTAATAGTGTACACGGCCAGCGTTCAGCGCGGGGTTGGAGAGAGAGAGAGAGAGAGAGAGAGAGAGAGAGAGAGAGAGAGAGATACAACGGGAGAAAGATACAGTGGGAGAAAGATACAGTGGGAGAGATACAGTGGGAGAGAGATACAGTGGGAGAGATACAGTGGGAGAGAGATACAGTGGGAGAGCGATACAGTGAGGAGAGCACTAGTGATATAGCGGGAGAGAGATACAGTGGGAGAGAGAAAGATAGAGCTGGAGAGAGAGAAATACAACGAGAGAGAGATATATAGCGGGAGAGGGAGGGAGAGTGAAAAAGAGAGAGATACAAGAAAATATATGTGAGATGATAAGGTATAAAAGGTACTCAACGACAGGAAAGCAGATAAAACATAAAATTTTTCTAGTAATTGTACAACCAACACATCACGAAGACGCTTTGTCACTTATCCTGTTTCCGCTCGGAGCCTCCGCCTAGTATTGTTGTATTTCCATGAATATTTTTGTTTATTATATTATTTTCAGTCTCCTTCGCTGTTTTAACATTCCCAAACTTTACAATAACTAGCTTAGGTAGAGCTAGGTCAGGTCTTAGTTATTAATAGTCCCCATTTACATTTGTTTTATATTTGAGCGGCAGTTTATTATCACCCAGGTTGGGAGAATATCATCAGGGTGGCGTCTTAACTTGAATCTCGAAGAACTGTACCCGTATAAATTAATTATTCCATTCATTTGGGTTTAAGGTAAAGGGTCACTAATTCTCAGGTGACGGCAGTAGCGGCAGTGGTAATATGTAAGAAGCAAACACGTCAGACGATCCCCTGAGGCACTGAAGATATTAAAGGAGGAATTTTTAGAGTCTTAGAAGGAAAAGGTCTCTGACAGGAAGATATTTAATGATACTGTAGAATTTTATATAGTTGAGGTGAGGTGAGAACCCTGCCAGATGCTCTCGTACAATGTACATTAGGGACTCTATAACGGAGGCATTATGCAAAGTACAGGAGTACCCTATTTATATCCTCCATGTGGTAACAACATAATAAATGTGGTGCCTTCACTTAAATGTACTTAGAAAAGAACCAAAACTATCTATATATATATATATATATATATATATATATATATATATATATATATATATATATATATATATATATATATATATATATATATATATATATATATATATATATATGTGAGCACCATATTGATCCATCGTTAATCCATGATACAGACTCTCGTTTAATACACAAAATATAAAACAGAAACAAAGCAAAAATGAGAATATTAGGCTCACATATTGCCATTTTGCATAGATATTGGTACATTTATGGCGCGTCATTATTCCTCATCACTGCCGGTCACATAAAACAACACATTTTGTCAACAAATGCGAAAAAAAAACTTTTGTTCTCTTTAACTTTATAGTATTGTCCGGACCTTGTATTTCAAAGCTTGAAACCATTTAGTTTTTATCTCCCATGATTTTTATTCAAATTGTTTTTTCACAGTTCATGGTTATGTTATTTTCATACTGAGTTTGATCATGTTTATCTCCCTTCATGTTTATTTTGTCTATTTTTCTACTTTTTTATTATATTCTCGTAATTCTCACATGGTCTGATAAAAGAGCGATCATGAGGATAAACGTACAGCAAACTACAACTGAAGCTCATAGAAAACATGTCTTTACGTACTTAAATTATGTAAATTTTGCTGTGTTAAGTTAGTGAAGGATTTCTTAATAAGTGGAACTTTAACCATATAAGCGTCATTTTTCATGTAATTACAATAAACAAAATCTTTGTTGCAAATAGGTATTGTAAAACGCCAAGGGATAGTTTACTACATCAGTACAAGTTTATTATGGTGATGTTTTTAAAATAAAGTCTGACTCTCATTCCAATTCTGATATTACGTTTTCAGTGAGGTCAACACGAGAAGTATTTATTCATCTGACATTCCGGGCTCCAGATATTCAGAATACTCCTCCGCTCTTATGTAAGAATGTCGGAACCAGCTGTAGGCAATATCATTTTAACGCAGTGTCAACACCAGTTTTCGTATTCTCCAGCGGATCGTGAAGTGTTTAATTTTCATATTTTCCAAATCGCCGATTATTATCAAAATTGTACTCACGTGGAATGTATATATTTTTCTCTCACTCAAAGATGCTTGATATAGTGTCCAGAAACTGTGTGGGTGAACAATATCTTTACCGCCGCTGCCTCAAACCGTATTATCAAGCCATGGCGATCCTGAATTTATTATTATTATTATTATTATTATTATTATTATTATTATTATTATTATTATTATTATTATTATTATTATTATTATTATTATTATTATTATAAATTGACAATTTGCTGTATAAAGGTGACTGACCTGCCGCCCACCTCCTCGCTCACGCCATCATATTAACACCAGCAATTAACTTCACGTTTGACTGCTTGAACGACAGTCCTCACCTCCTACACGGGGGTGATGAAATACACATCAGTGATAAATAAAACGGATATATTGCAGAGTTTCATGACACCTGTAAGTACTTGCTACTGGGAAAATGTTTATATTAGATTGATGGGTCAAGGTAATATGTTAATGTCAAACACACACACACACACACACACACGTAAATTATTTCTTCATTTTAACGCTGCCATCTTGAGTATCTCAGACCTAATCTCTCAAATGATATGATTACAAGAACTTGCAATTTTTTAAATTATTTATTTTTCGTGTCATTTATAATATCTTAAACATCAATGGTACACACACTGGCAATATTATTTAGTGGTATTAATAAAACTTGTATTACCTTCACCGGGTGTCCCTGGAACTTGTAGGGAATTTTGAGTAACTTACAAACTATAAAGGGGTGTTGATGAAACCCCAGATAATTCAGTGTGTTTAAGTAAGCGGGAGGGTTTTGGAGTTGTCAGGATCTTGGGTTAATCTGAGGAGTGTGGTAATTCAGAAACAACAACACCGCCTTGAATCATGGACTATTTTAAAGTGTCACTCGTGAAACAGGTAATTAATCACTTTCCTCCCTGGTCATTAATTTTTCTCTCTGTCCTTCTTATTCTGTGGCTTAAAAAATATCCCCATTAACTTATATTAACCAGATCCACTAGCTAGGTCGACTTGAGGTGGTAGGCGTTGATAAAAACAGGTCAATGTTGGCTGGGAGAAAGGTCACGGTAGTTAGCAGGGAATAAAGGTCATAGTTTAACCGCATTACCAATATAACTCGCCTCTCTCTGCCAGCAACACAGGTTCCTTCACTCAGCCAACAACACCATACCAATGAATCTATACTGACAACAATGCCATCAACCTCAATTGTTAACTACTATACGAATAAAGATAATGATACAAGAAAACAATAAATCAAGGTACCAAAACAAGTTACATAAAGATAATAAATAAAAAAAATCAAGAAAACCGAGGGATAATTTGAATAAGACGATATAATAAACAGGAAATATAGGAACAGAAGACAGAAAGGAGAGACATAAATACAAGAACAACACTGAAAAATAAATTGGAGCTGGAAAAGATTAATTAGACAGCAGGTGAGAGTGCGGGGGTCGAACAGGTGTACTTGTCTTGAGCCTTAATGACCCCCCGGGGAGCTGGAAAGGTGAGCCGTTCTCGTTTGTTTTCACAGGTAACAGAACAGGTGTACTTGTCTTGAGCCTTAATGACCCCCCGGGGAGCTGGAAAGGTGAGCCGTTCTCGTTTGTTTTCACAGGTAACAGATAAAAAAAAACATCTGGTTCCTTGACTCAACACCGCGACAGACAGACAGACAGACAGACAGAGAGGTGGGAATGGAAGGGAAAACAGGGTTGGGTTGGGTTTGGGTTGGGTTGGGTTGGGTTGGGTTGGGGTTGGAGTTGGGTTGGGTTGGGTTGGGTTGGGTTGGGTTGGGTTGGGTTGGGTTGGGTTGGGTTGGGTTGGGTTGGGTTGGGTTGGGTTGGGTTGGGTTGGGTTGGGTTGGGTTGGGTTGGGTTGGGTTGGGTTGGGTTGGGTTAGGTTGGGTTGGATTGGGTTGGGAGGTTGGGTTGGGTTGGGTTGGGTTGGGTTGGGTTGGGTTGGGTTGGGTTGGGTTGGGTTGGAGTTGGGTTGGGTTGGGTTGGGTTGGGTTGGGTTGGGTTGGGTTGGGTTGGGTTGGGTTGGGTTGGGTTGGGTTGGGTTGGGTTGGGTTGGGTTGGGTTGGGTTGGGTTGTTTGGGTTGGGTTGGGTTGGGTTGGGTTGGGTTGGGTTGGGTTGGGTTGGGTTGGGTTGGGTTGGGTTGGGTTGGGTTGGGTTGGGTTGGGTTGGGTTGGAGTTGGGTTGGGTTGGAGTTGGGTTGGGTTGGGTTGGTTGGGTTGGGTTGGGTTGGGTTGGGTTGGGGGTTGGGTTGGGTTGGGTTGGGTTGGGTTGGGTTGGGTTGGAGTTGGATTGGGTTGGGTTGGGTTGGGTTGGGTTGGGTTGGGTTGGGTTGGGTTGGGTTGGGTTGGGTTGGGTTGGGTTGGGTTGGGTTGGGTTGGGTTGGGTTGGGTTGGGTTGAGTTTGGGTTGGGTTGGGTTAGGGTTGGGTTGGGTTGGGTTGGGTTGGGTTGGGTTGGGTTGGGTTGGGTTGGGTTGGGTTGGGTTGGGTTGGGTTGGGTTGGATTTGGGTTGGGTTGGGATTTAAGGTTGGGTGGTTGGGTTTGGGTTGGAGTTGGGTTGGGTTCAGGTTGAGTTGGGTTGGGTTGGGTTGGGTTGGGTTGGGTTGGGTTGGGTTGGGTTGGGTTGGGTTGGGTTGGATTGGGTTGGGTTGGGTTGGGTTGGGTTGGGTTGGGTTGGGTTGGGTTGGGTTGGGTTGGGTTGGGTTGGGTTGGGTTGGGTTGGGGTTGGGTTGGTTGGTTGGGATTGGGTTGGGTTGGGTTGGGTTGGGTTGGGTTGGGTTGGGTGGGTTGGGTTGGGCTGGGCTGGGCTGGGCTGGGCTGGGCTGGGCTGGAGCCTGGGCTGGAGCTGGAGGGTTGGGGTTGGGTTGGGTTGGGTTGGGTTGGGTTGAGGTAAAAGGAATAGGGAGAAAGATAAGGTTAGTTTGGGGATTGTATTAGTATCTATTTATGATATCTCTGTCATCTATCTATATAGCTATCCATCTATTTATAATTAATCAGCGTGCGTGTATTACTCGACATACACATCCGTAGAATATTCGACCTCTTAAAAGTTGTATTGCTGCGCCACTGATTTTCACCCTTACAACTCTTCCTGTGCCCCCCCACCATCACACCCTGTTTTATCATTATGAGAAAACTGTCCATATATGAGCCTCTCAAGGCATAACATTTGTCTGTACCATGAGTAGTACACATAAACAATGGATAGACAAGTTAATTCAAGTACACACACCAAATGTAAGCATTTCTTTCCTCTACTACAAAACATTAAAGTTTTCTCTTGCCACCTAATGAAAAGAAAACGAGATCTGAGGATTACTTCTGGATCACACACAAGTCAGGAAAAATTGGGGGATAGTATTTTTGTTTTCCTCTTGTAAAAGTACGAGAAACTATACAAACTTTATACTTTATAGCTTTTAATATTTTTTTTCCTGACAGGTAGACAAACAGAGAAAAGGGGAGACAAAGGTGATGGGAGAGAGAGAGAGAGAGGAGAGGAGAGAGAGGAGAAAAGAAACGATTGGGAGAGATTGAGATGGAGAGAGAGAGAGAGAGAGAGAGAGAGAAGTAAAGCGGGAGAAAGAGTTATACTGTACCAATTCATATCTCACACACACACACACCAGAATGCTCTCTGCCAATTAGTAAAATATTTACAGTTCTACTCTACCAAATTATCAGATTAATGTACAAATTGCTACGCGGACGCCCGGCTAATGGTTATATGAGGCTGTTAATCCTCTCAATCCAAAACTTTATTCACCCAGTCATTTGGTTAATGATTTGAAGGATACAGTGAAGCTATAAATCATGGTATCCTGAAGGTGTGATTATGTATATTATGGAACATTTTGTGTCAGGTTTATTTGTCTTTTTCCCATTACAGTCGGATGAATATTGCAAATGTTTATATGTAGTGTATGTAGATATGCATAGATGTGTATATTTATATGAATTTAGCCTTTACATGGTTAGTAAGCAATTGATAAAAACAGTGAGACGGGCAAATACACTGACAAAGGTTAATATAAATACAAATAAAAAAAGAGTAGAAGGAAGAAGAAAAAAGAAACAGAAAATAGAAAAAAAGAAAGAAACGGGGAGATAGAAATATTAAAAGGAATGAATCATCAAGAGCTAGTCAGACATTGAGCAATAGAAGCAGACACACGACAAGATAATGAAATTAACCATAAAGAAAAAGTGAGAGAGAGAGAGAGAGATACCGGGAGAGAAGGAGAGAGATACAGCGAGAGAGATATAATACTTTGGCCAAATATTCCATATCAGTTAGTTATTATGGTTTTCCTATCATAAAAATATATAATACTCTTGTAGGATTCAATGTTTTTTACGGGCTTAAAGAATTTTTTTTTTTTGGTTATTTTAATTCACTTATTCGGTGGGTTAAGCGTTATCATGTTTCAAGTACATTTTTTCCTGATTTTTTTATATTTTTTCCCGGGTTTAGATTCGGTTTTCCTATTCTAGATACGTGTTTTCATGGTTTGTATAATTTGCTTCCAAGATTGGACACTTTTTTCCTGGTTTAGATACACTTCTTTCTCAATTCAAAAAGATTCTACCATAGTATAATGCCCTATAAGTAAGAGGCAGGTTCTCATTAGGTTGAGTCAGCCTTCACGCTGTAATGGTAAAATATTGTACAGAGGAGTTAGTAGGGCTATAGCCGAGCCTAGAATACTTTGTAACATCTTACTTGGAAATGCAATATGGTTGTGAGGATGATGCAAGTTGCTTTATGGCCTCGTGAATTCATATTGGACTGTTTATTACCAATGTTGAATAATTTGGTTCTCAAAATTAGGTTTACTGCACAAGTTAGAAATTAATATTCCGTATCATTTTAGTCTGCTTGATTCATTGGATTAATTGAACGTTTTAATTTGGCCTGTTTATGAAAAATAAAATATGTGCTCCTGTGTACGGTACGAGTCAGCTCACCATAACACACACACACACACTCAGGCTTCTCACTCGAGTTCTTGAGAGACTTATGTAGGAAATTGACAGAATTATTAATGCAAGTGTTTTAAATTATTAATAAAAAGCTGTGTTCACTGCACAAAGAAGATAATTTCATGGTACTAATCCAAATTAACCTACTCCATCCTAACCTAGCCTAACCTAACCTAAGCTAGCCAAACTTAGCGTAACCTAACCTAATCTAATCTAACTTAATTTAATCAAACTTAGCCTAACCTAAGCTAACCTAAATTAACTTAATCTAACCTAACCTAATCCAGGAAGACTTTTCTTGTTTTTTTTCCGAGTAGCTGAAGAAGTTTGTTTACATCACACACATAAAAGTTATCAATTTTAGTTAGAATCTTTCTCATAAATAATTCACCGAGTAGCTCCGGTGAATGTGCGTGTACCAGACACTGTATAAACAATATAATATGCTTGACATTGGACAAGCATAAAAATATTTAGTAACAAGAAAAAACAGCATGAGGAACTAAAAAAAAACACATGACTGCTTGGAATAAAAGTTTTAAACTTTTTCTTGTATTGACAAATACATAAATGAACCAAATAACACACGGAATACTCTAAACAAAAGAACCTTAGTACTAGCCTTTATTATTTGGAGCCATTTATCATTGAAAAGATTAGTGGTAAGGTTAGGATATGACCTGACATTACTAACATATGACTGCCCTAAGACTTCACCTACAACTTCACTTGTCAGGTCAAATGTTGCTCCAGCACCACCTTGTGAGTTGCCTCCTGGTGGGTTACCCCTTGAAGCTGTAAATATTCGAAGGTTTTACGACGATTGTGTTTCATATTTCATTGTGGCTGCGTGTATATGTTTACATTATGTATTCCTCTATGTATTTCCTTAGATATACATAATGTATATAAACAAGATTCAGTAGCTTCCTCATGTGGTGTTATTTTACATTGATTTTAATATTTATTCTCTGATTGACATTCCTATGGCGATCCTCAGCTCCATATGTGTATTTTGGTGATAGGTGGAAGGCTTGTAGGAGAAAATTAAATTAAGATAATGAAGAACAAAGAAAAAGTGTAGGGTGGAGGATGTAAAGGTAAAGAGGGCGGAAAGGGATTAAAAAGAGGGAGGAGAAGGTTTATAAAGAGGGAGGAGGTTTATGAAGAGGAAGGAGAGGGATTCTTCTTACCTAGGGTGAGGGCGATGGGGAGTAAGTCACATTTCGTCTTCAATGTCATTATTCACAGTATACAAATAAACTTCTGGTGTCTCCCTTCTTCTTGGCGTCTCTGTCTGTCTGTCTGCCTGTCTGCCTGCCTGTCTGTCTGTCTGTCTGTCTGTCTGTAACCTAAACCAAACTAAACTTTAGAAACTCTGTGAAGGATTTATTCCCCAAACTACAGCTTTATTCTCTCACTTGAAATAATTTTCGTCTCGCTTCGCTTAAACTTATATTTTCACCCGGTGTTGACTCTAATTAATGGCGATGGCATATACTTAAACTGTGGTCATTATACATAAGTTTTTCTCGCTCACAAAACTTCAGTTCACGTAATTCCTGATGTTTATTTTTATGTTGTGATATAAAAGTGTGAATCAACATTTGCCCGTCAGAGATGTTTATATGACTGTAGACTCTTGCCCCATCAACAACTGGGTCATCACAACTCTAGAATATGTCAGGTAATAATAGAACAAATAATACAAATTGCTCGAATAGCTCACTCGATGAATTCAAACTTTCTCTCATTCACAAATACAAATACAGACATATACAAGCATACAATGTCATTTTTTTTTTTTTTTCAATCCCATAACCTTACACAGATAAGGCCTTTATATATCACCCTGTACCTCAACCTCCTCTTCCTGTTCTTTTCTTCTCTCGTTCTCTCACTTTCACATCTTTACCCCGTTCCTCTTCCTGAGTGCCGTCAAGCGGGGGAGAATAGGTGGAGAGCTTCTGGCAGTTTTCGAGCAGCCAATCAGAACGGCAAATTTGTTCTGTCTCGGAGGTACGTGACTCCTGAGAGGTCCATTCAGGCAGCGCTGCCTCGACCACCGAAGGAAAAAATTCTTTGTTTATATATTGTGTTAGACCCATATTGTTTCTTCTTAGCAATATATATATATATATATATATATATATATATATATATATATATATATATATATATATATATATATATATATATATATATATATATATATATATATATATATATATATATATAATGTATTAATCGTATTTTCTGTTAATCATCATTTCTGTAAAGTATTGCATCTATAAACAATAATTTAGTAACATAAACTACTTTTTTCAAGTCGATGCTCTTTGGACTTACCACTTGGCATGAGCAAAGTTTAACTATTAAATAATCTCTGTCCACTCTCACGAGTCCTTAGCAACCGTAACAGATAAGACAGATGGGTAGCAGTGTATGGGGACAACACTTTTGACCTGAATAATCACATATAGTGTTGTTATATAACAAAGCAATGTGAGTCTGGATCTCACCTATAGGTGATGGTCCCGCAGCGTGATGACACTTCGTCAGTAGTTGTTTTGTCTGCGTCCGACTCACTGATGACTAGAATGAACGCATGGTAGATTTATCCAAGCTCTGTCCACTAAATGTAAAGTCTTCTTGTTCTTACTTGTGATGATTATTTATATCTATATTGTCCTCTATTCCCTTTAATCTGTTTTCTTATTTCATTTCATTTTTGTTTCCATTAGACAAAAGAATGAAATACTGGTTAAGTGATGACAGTGTCCTACAGAGGCCGCACGTGGAGTGTCTGACCTTCCACCTGACAGAAGGCAGATGAATACTGTATATAATGTTCAAGGTGAAAGTGTGTCAAAGGAGTGAGGAAAAGGTTGCAAAAACCGATGAGATTAGGAAAGAGAATAAAGCTGAAAGAAGCGATGGGCACAAAGCTAACACAAGAAAATGAGAATAAACGGAGAGGGAGTGAAGGTGAATGAAAATAATCCAAGATAGCAGTTTCAAAAGATGCAGATGTGGTATATTAGTACAAACAAACTTATGGGTGTAAACCAAGCAGGGAGAGTGATTTAAGATGAGAGGCTGACAGTGCTCCATAAAGTGAACAGAGGAATATTATGAATAGATAGAGAAAGATGGGGACAGCACAGGGGAGAGTAGAACAAAAGCCACTGATGGTGATGAAAGATTATTTGACGTAATATCTGTCAACAACATCGATGTTCATCTTGTGTTTCTTATTTCCATCTCCCTTGTACCCCATCTTCCTCCTCCCCTACCCCTACCCCTTCCCCCAAACCAAAACAGGGAAGATGGGTGTTTGGGGCCCTGTTATGAAAGGGAATTACCATAGAGAAATGCATCTAATGAAGGGCAAACGTGTGCGTGTGTGTTTGTTGTTGTTCCTGGCAACTGTGCATTAAGTGGAAAAAAATAACAGCACCATTAATACCCTAACAAATATGTACTTACTTATACTGTATATATTTTTTCTTATTACTTGTGTATTTGTTTTTGTACAATTAAATCAAGTCAAAACTATCAAAATAAAGTTAATAGTTTGACTTGTACTTGGCAGAACAGAGGCTGGGTCACAGGGCAGGTGCAGGTGTGTTCTATCAACAATTACTTTACTGCGACACAACTGGCGGAGACGAGAAAAACAAAAGCTAATTAAATTTACCTCCTCCCTCGCACGTCCGTCGCTGCCACCACTGTTAAAGTAGACAGAACACAGCCCTCCTCAAGCACCTGACCTCTGTGTTCTCAAGGACTCGTGTGCTGGCTTACCTGTATGAACCATTGAGAAATTAAACCCAGAGTTTTTATGCGTCCACCAGCAGTTAGAATTATCACATTTTTAAGTTAAGTTAATTATCTCAACCCCCAGAGTATCTGGTTTTCATTTGTATTTTGTGACGGCATTTTGAGTTAATGTTTGTAGGAAAATCCAGGTCCTGGGGTATTTTTTGTTTTTCTCAAACATTTGTACGTTTAAGCAAGAGCTCACTACTTTTATGTAAGAAAGCAAAGGTTCACAAGCTCCCAAGGCGCTTCCCTTCCCCGGCACGACCACTGCTTGATAAAACACAGATATTTTTTTGTCTTCCTCAGCTTTAGGAAGACATCATAGTCCCTCCTCTCAATACTTCATAGAAAACGAGAAACATCCCCAGCCGACTTCTCCAAGAGTAAGTTTATGATAAAAAACACGATAAATGCTCAGGAGAGAGAATTTAACGACTAATACAATATAATGTAACACGCAAAAAAAAAAAACACTTAGAGGAAATATAACACCGGGTCAAAACTAAGAGAAGCTGTAATTCCGAAAGAGAAGGTGGACACGATGTTACCCTGAAAAACTTAAGAGAATCATAATTTCAAAGGAGAATCCAAGAATCCGACAACACGTTTAATTTCTCTCTCTCCCTCTCCTTCGAAACACTTACTCACATTAAGATATTTATTTACCTTTGTTATTCTGGAATTAGATTTTTGTTGGAGTCTGTGGGAAGAGGATGAGCCGGGAGGATACCACCCTGTCTTTGTTTATTATGGCGGGGATGTAGAGCCTCTGGGGGAAGACTGCCGCCATTACTGTATCCATGTGAGGTTGTTCTCTGTACGTGATTCTCTTCTTTGTTGTGGCTAATTTATGTGTGCGTTTTTTAACTTGTCTAATAATGGGTTTTTTATTGGTTAGTGTTTGTGTGTACATAATCATGCAATGTACACACACACACACACACACACACACACACACACACACACACACACAATCCATCACATTATATCACTGAGCCATTACTATAAATATTTTCATACAAAAAACAAGGCCGAGTTATGTTACTCCAATACCATTACTATATAATACGTGTTCCGGAGAGATGATTCTTGATTCTGGTTTCCATTCCCTCAACGAGCAGAATGAACCACCTGCTTCTATCCATCAAACCAATGAAATACAAAACCCATTGGACTCAAAGGTCAATGGCAGGTTTGGCTTTCAAATTGGTAGGCGGAGGAAGGCGATATTGGATTGGTTAGTGAGCGGACTGACTCAGGCAGTGTGTGTGTGTGTGTGTGTGTGTGTGTGCGTGTGTGTGTGTGTGTGTGTGTGTGTGTGTGTTTATTCTTTAACTAAGAGCGATAGATCATATTTAAGTCCCGTTTTAATAGCCTCCCCAAAAATAAAATACAATAATGGGAGCTATATATTATATCTGATGTCATAAATACATCTTTCAAATTAAAAAAAAATGCATTAAAATTGCCTTAAAACGATGACAAATACTTAAATTCATCTAAAAAGTTGCACTAACCCTTAATCTTATTTTAAAACGTTAGATAAAACACTTGAACTTCTCTTAAAATATAAAAACACACTTTCAATTGCCTTTAAACGACGAAAAATAATTAAATTCATCTTAAAACGGTGTACAAACCCCAAACACACGTAAATTTATTAGAAAACACAAACTCATCAGATACAGTAAGTAAATAATCCCTTAAGTTTGTCCTAAAAACACGTATTAAAATAATTAAAATCCTTTAAAGCGATAAATTATAATTAATCCTGAAAAAATAAAATTAATTTCACCATTAAAACACACAAATCCCCCCATTAACGCTGGATTACACACCACGAGCAGTAAAATGAGCTAAAAGTGAGTAAAAAAATCCATGTATGGTAAATCCCTCTAAAAAAGAGCTTATAGTCAATAATTAGTCCAATAACATTTTAATCCGATCATAAAACTCAAAAAAGACTCATAATTTCCCTCTAAAATTATTATTAGTCTGTTAATAATTCCATGATGTACTCCATACATTCAATGAAGTTCAAATCTAGTCCAAATCCTTAAATCCTTTCCAAACGTACATAAAAATCCAAATCCGGTTTAAAAGTAAAGGAATATACTCATAAATCTTTTCTAAGGATAAAAAAAAATCCTTAAAGGTCAGTCATATCTACATAAATATATTTTAAGTTTATCTAAGACTATGAGAATAACTCTTTAATCCTAACTTAGAGACTATTTATTCCACTCCAAAAAGTCATGTTAGTCCTCAAAACTCACGTGATCATTCGACAATGCTCTCTCTCTCTCTCTCTCTCTCTCTCTCTCTCTCTCTCTCTCTCTCTCACACACACACACTCATACATACACACACACACACACACACTCATGCATACACACACACACATATACGTGCAGGCGAGAGCTAAAACCATCGCATTAACTCAGTACAGGTGAATCCAGTTTAGCTCTTTGAGAACGGAAAGGTTAGACCATCGGCCTTAATGAGTAAAATCATCGGTCTCAAAGGTTTACACTTACAGTATTATCCATAAAAGGGTTGCTATTTAATCTTCAAAATATATAATCATTCCCAAAGAATTTAACCATTTTCATTAGAGGAAAAGCCATTGTCATTACAGAGTTAAGTCATAATTATTAACAGTCCTCGAAGGGTTAAACCACCATTTTTAAAGGGTTTAAAGCTCCTTAATAGCTTAAGCTTTGTTTTCAGTAAGCGAAACTATCGTCCTTAAGGGTTAAGCCATCGTCATTTAGGGGTAAGCTATCATGTTCTAAGGGTTAAATTATCCTCCATAAGAGATTAAATTATCGGCCTTTAAGGGTTAAGTAAGCTTAATCATTGCGTTAAGAAGTCTAATTATTCACTAAGCAGTGAAGAAGTATTAAAATCCTGCTTAAAGCCATTTAACTAATATAGAAATAATCCCTAAATAATCGAATAATTTCCAAATCCTACTTAAAGTCCTTAAAAATCCCCAGTTAATAGTGCAATGTAGAAAAATATAATCCCTAAATCCTCGTCACGGGACAGAGACAAGCAAAGACCAACGCATAAGTTCATTTCCGGCGCCAAATTGGGTTTAGGGAGAGGAGGAGGCAGAGTGTGGGGGGGTAGGGTGAGGGAGATGAGGGGAGTAGGGAGCGAGGGGAGAAGGGGGGTAGGGTGAGGGAGATGAGGGAGAGGAGGAGAGGAGAAGGGGGAGAGGGGAGAGGGGGGGGTAGGGTGAGGAGATGAGGGAGTAGGGGCGAGGGAGAGGGGGGGTAGGGTGAGGGAGATGAGGGGAGTAGGGAGTGAGGGGAGAAGGGGGGGGGGAGAGGGAGAGGTTTAATAATATAAGACTCGTCCCCTGACTTCTCATTTGTAACTTCGGCCGGAATTAGCAAACGGTGTTGTTCTTATTTTTCATATATATTATTATATATATTTTTTTGGGGGGGATGGAGGGCACGTGAAGATCATTTAAGTACCCCCTCCCTCTTTAGGATACACCCCATACACCTCCATATATACCTAACTCACCCCTATACACCCCTTCTCCCCCTCTCGCCCCCTTCTTCGACTTCTACCGCTCCTTCGGTTTGGTTTAGTGATGATGGTCGACGTTTCTCCTAACCTTAGTGAGTCAGGTTTAAGGTCATATTTTACCCGGGTTAGGAGAGCGAGTGGGGTGGCTTTCAGTATAGTTACCCCTGCTAGCGTGAGTAATACAGTTGTTTACCATTTTCTCTTCTTATTTACTTTCTTTTTTGGAGGGAGGAGATATTAAAATTATCATTGAATTTTAGTAGTGAAGTGTGTTAGGTTTAGATATATATACCAATCTATCTGTTCATCTATTCACTTCTCTATGTCTATTTATGTGGGAATGTATATGTCTCTATATATTTACAAATTAAACTTCCAGAACACTGTCTGCTTAATAATATAGTTTAACATCAGAGTCACCAAGTTTATACTCTCATAATAAGGAACAAGATAATCAAAGTTTAATATTTAATAAGAACGCGATATTCTAGCCTATGAGGAACCTGTGAATATTAGTGTAGAAAATTTATCTCTGTCTTTCACACACTCGAGACAAGACCTCAGCGAGAACAACATGGACCCGCTTGTCTTTGACTTAGTGAAGGTGGCACGGTTGTACCCTCTCCACACTTCAGGTATAGAGGAGGGTTACAAAGGTCGTCCGTCTACCGGGTGGTGGCCTCATGATTACCTTCGGTGACTTGGAACAAACTGAGCAATTCAGAACTGTTAAAGTCATTAAGAACCTCCCCATTACGGTGAAAATTAACTACGATAACAACGCGGTGTAGGGAGTCATTTCCCACACCGAAATACAACATATGGACGTGAAGGAAATAGAAGAAATGATAGAAGAGGGAAGAGACGACGTAATCGTGTGACGGAAAATGATCAGACCAGACGGAAAATCCACCTCGGCTGTAGTTGGATTTCTTCACCATCTTCCAACGACCGTAACACTGGGATGAGACAATGAAACCTTACGTGCCACGACCGACCAGATTTGACAAGAGTAAATTTAGACGCATCAACACCTTTAGGCTATACTGTACTTGATTCTCTCAGTCATTGACCAAGAACAATAGACACTCCCAGGTGCAGTTACAATAGGTTAATCCTGCTCGTATTTTTTTTTTTATATAAACAGACTATACAACGATGACTCTCTCTCTCTCTCTCTCTCTCTCTCTCTCTCATTCTTTCCCTTCATCCCTCCCTCTTCACTCCTCCTCCCGCCCTACCTCCCTCCCTCACCCTCCCTACCTCCCTCCCTCACCCTCCCTCCCTCCCTCACTCTCCCTCACTCTCCCTCTCCCCCTCATCCTCTTTCTCCTCCTTGCTCTCCACTTCCTAGAGTCTTGGTATTATCCATATAAGCGCCTTCCAAGAACTTGTCTCATTTAGTATTCAAATGAGCACTTTATCAGGACTGTGGTATCGTAATGGACGATTTAACTATTGGAAGTGATGCTGAGGAGAGAGAGCAGAAGGGGTGGGAGGTGGGGAGAAGTGAGGGCGTGAGAGGTAGGGAGTGAAGTTGAATGGGAAGTTTGGGAGAATTGAGAGAGAAAGAGAGAGAGAAAGAGAGAGGAGTGAGAGATAGGGAAGTGGAAGGAGAGATTAGTACTATTAGTAATACCCATAGTGAAGCCAGTATTAATATACTGGCTTCACTATGGGTCTTATTACCTGTTATCAAACTATGTATTACACAGATTACAGGTGACGTCATTACATAAAGGAACAGTACACTAGAAATATAAACTGGCGAATTAATACTTTTGGTGTTTGATTGAATAAGGTTAAATATTACTTGGAATAAAAGTTAAGAGGAGAAAATTCTTAACATACGAAATATAAAGGTAAATAAACCTGAAAAAACACAACATAAACCCAGGTGTAATTATTATCTTGTGTTGTGTCATATAATTGTATAGCTTGAAACCCCAAATTCTCGTATTATTGGAATGATTAAATTCTTCTGGCTGAGGTATTATAGTTACACGGTCTGAACGCCTGGGGTTAAGTTCCAGTTTTCCTCCACTTTGTCTTCATTTCATATGACTTAGATTTTACCTTGGGATTATTTGGCTTTACTTGTCTTCATATTGATATCTTACGGACTCTTACTGACTCATACCGACTCTCACTGACTCTTACTGATGTAGTGTGAATTTCTTGGTTAAGTTCTCATATAGAGTCGTAATCCCCTAAGATGATGGATAATTTTCTTTACCATAGACATTGACGGCGCTGTAAGATCATCATTATCACCACCACCACAGTCACCACCATTATCACCACCACATTCACCACCATTCGCACCAATAGTACTATTGTCACCATTACCACCACGGTCACAACAATCACCAGTCATTCATACACCCATTAAAACCTCCCAGAAAACAATAATATTTCACACTTGCATTTTGTTTTTGAAAATGTCTCTCGTGTTGTCAATCACTTTACCTAATACCTGTCGAGTGACGTTCAGGGAGAGGAGAGGACATTGGACTTGGTGGCGGCATCGTAAAAGAATAAAACAAACAAACAGACAAATATTAAAGTAGTGTTTGTTTTTATATTTACATGAAGCTTAGAAAAAAAAATGGTTTCAAAGTTTATACAGGTATGTTGTTATATATACCTGACGATGTGACCTGCAGGTGTAAAGTGTATTGGTGATTCTTGTTAGTATTTATTCAAGGTATTTTTTTTTTTTTTAGAGCTGTATTGTATTTTTTTTGTCCTGTCTGTCAGTTTGTTTATCTTTCTCTCTCTCTCTCTCTCTCTCTCTCTCTCTCTCTCTCTCTCTCTCTCTCTCTCCTCGGGTACAGACACACAAACACTCCGATATAAGACCACAGCGCGGAAATGCTTCAGCAACTGTAAAATCTGTTCTTACTCCACTTAACACTATGGCGCATTAAAGAGAATTACCGAAAACAAGGACGCCATTAGGAGTGCCATGATGCTCCTTAGAAAACGCGTGTGTTCCGTTAATTTGGATGTATCTTGTGGTTAGAAAGAGTGAATGATTGTTGGTGCATGTGAGAGAGAGAGAGAGAGAGAGAGAGAGAGAGAGAGAGAGAGAGAGAGGAGAAAATCTTCCACTCTCATTTTCCTTTTTTTTCTCCTTCTCGCCCACTCCTCCTCTATCTCTTTCTCCAGTCTCCTCCTTTACTCGTCCAATAGGAAATAACCTTAGATATCATTCGTCCAATGAGGTAAATGACCTAGACGCAACCCTTCGCCGGATTCCACGGTTTAACCTCTCAGAAGGGCAGGAAGAGTATCAATAGCGGGATCGGATCTTATAGACCAGCCACTTGATTCTTTAAGGATATGCTATCTTGTTGAATGGTCAATTGATACGGTCCACTTGGCAGGCAATAATCTTGAGAGGCGGCGTTTTCGTGATATTATAAATAGCTCTTCCTATTTTTACCTGCACTGGAAAACAAATTCGTAAAAAAATAACATTGCTCATTTGTTTATCCTAATGACTGACTGAAAAATGTTTTAAGATTTTTTTCCGACTGAATGTCGATTTTCTCGCTCACTCCTTTGGTAATGCCATACACACGTGTCCTGTTTATCGATAAAGACTAAATGAACGAATATAAGCATAAATACTTAATAGTTAAAGAATGAGTGAATGATCATGCGAGTCGATAGATTATACAGATTAGTGGAAAGGTTACTAGTTGCATTTATAAAAGCCTTCTCTGTAACCTGAGTTTAAGCTGTAGGTGATGAAGAGTTGCAACACACGAACGACGAGGAGCAACAGAGACAGTAACAGAAAGCAATCAGCCATCGGAAACTTCAACTAAATAGGGAAGTAAATATGGGAAAAGGAAAGTAAAGAGAGAGACATAAATCAACCAAGACAAGCAGGAAAAATTGGTGAAAGGAGAAGGTTAAACGGACAGGAAAAATTTAATTAAAAAATAACAAAGAGATTTAGAACCAGATGCGACAGGCAGAAAGACAACAGGAAAACATAACAACTCCTGCCTTAAAACTACACCATATACGTGAGTCAAGAAAAATCCTCCCGTTCGTTCCCGTGAAAAGAATTCACTCGAGAATCTGTAGTTCCATCCCAGGAAATCATATTTGGCAACATTCATCACAGGCGCCTAATGGTGCGATGAAGCCACCTCAGTTACCGGTTGCGCATTTCCGTACCCCATTTTTAACCCCCACACCCCCAGCCCCTCACTCTTCATTTGGCCAGTTAAAAGAAATGTGTGATGAAGTGAAGCCCTGTTTATACTCCAGAATGTAGTGTTGTATAAATTACCAGTTTTCTGTATTGTGTTTATGGGGTCTTGTGTACACAGCAGACGTTGGCGTGTGGTATTGGTATATTTACCTTTGGCGTGGTGACGTCACGAGTGCCTTGTGTTTCCTGGCCAGAATGAGAATCATTTACACAGTGAACAGTGAGCTATGACAGTACCTGATTTAGGGATTTATGAACCTTACGGATCAACACTATTTTAAGCTGAGTTTTAGTCTGGTATAGAAAGGAAGTGGCCGAGTTGATACAGCGCTCGTCTCCTGTCCTCGTGGTCGGTAGTTAGATCCCTGGCTACACACAGGCTACCCAACGGTACCGGTGTATCCACACTGTTCGTAACAAATATTCAAACCGAAGTGATCCACTTTTCATAAGTTATTAACAATTCATAAGTGATTCACATTTCATAAGCGATTCACTTTCATAAGTGATTCACTATCACAAGTGATTCATTTCTCATAAGTGATTCACTTAAAGTAAGTGATTCACTATCATAAGTGATTCATTTCTCTTAAGTGATTCACTTTTCATAGAAGGAAGTAAAGTAGAAGAAAAAGTTAGAGAGGTGCTCATGTAAAGCATAAAGAGGAAGCGGAAGTAGATTGAGTGTCGACATGAACTGTCGTCGTACTCGAGGCATTGTCTGCACAACTTATCTCGGACCTTCCCATTAATTACACCTCAATGATTATGTATCTTTAAGTGACATCTTCCTTATGTGATATCAACGTGCTGTTAATTATCGTAAATTAAGTAATAAGTCTGCCATGATTGACACTCTTGTGAAGAGTATTTCTTGTTGTATTGTGTCTTTACTTCTGCCGGTACAAAGGAACAGATTATATAAGAAAATATATAGTGTGTTAATAGTCAAAATAAAATCCTTGAGGAGTGTTCGTATGAATTTGGATATATAATTTATGAAGAAATATATCTAAACATTATTATAACAGACTCTGAATATATTGAAATGGAAACATGTATCTCGAGTTAAGCAATTATAAGTATATCCAAGATCCTAATATAGATATAATATAATTAACACTGAACCCATGAAGCCTTTTGGGGTAATGTTCTAAATTGAATACTAAAAATACAATCTTTTAAATAATGGCAAATGCAAATATAAGAATCACTGCCATGTTTGACTCCTAATGGAAATGTAAGCATGTATGCACGTCTGTCTGTTCATCCATCATCTTCCTTCATAGAAAAACTGATAAACTGGAAATCCCTAAACATTAACCTACACTCGATTAAATTGTGCCAACATATCATTACTTACCTGTATCACTCACTACCTGAGAACATCACTCATTCACTCACTCACTCACTGAAGAAAAAAACAAAAACGAACATTATATCCAACCTTCCCTGACCCACCTGCCTACTTACTCTTCTATACACAACATAAACACACACACACACCTGACATACATAACGGCAGTACTCATAAATAAAAGATTATCTAAGGAATAGGAAAACAATAATATGGAAGGAGGTTCACATACAGCAAAGATAATCTGAGAGGAGTATATTATTATAGTGAAGATCTTGTAATAGCGGAGTGTCAGTTTTTGCCAAAATATGTCGAGGGATGAGAGAGGTGTTTTTAACCGTATGTGCCACCCGGGGCCTGGCGAAAACAAACCTATAAATACAGAATTTTATCTCTTTTGCTGCCTCTCCCTTGATGTTTCTCTTTCTCTCTTCTTTTCCTCTACCTCTCTATCTTTTTCTCTCTCTCTTATTTTTCCTCCACGGTCTCTATCCCTCGTTCTCTGTACATTTTCATTTGACACACACACACACACACACACACACACATACACACACACACACACACACACACACACACACACACACACACTCCATCAGAGGTGAGAGGAGAAGCTGCTGGTGAAGGTCGTAAGGGGAGAGCGATTTTTAATCACCGCCTTGTAAGACTCGTCGATCAGGGCAGTCGTGACATAGAAGCTGATGGAAGAAATACACTCAATGTCTCTTTGGATGGGGAGCGTTTAGTATTAATGGTAAACTTGGGCCCTTGGAAGTAGTTTTTGAGAGAGAGAGAGAGAGAGAGAGAGGGCATTGACTTCAAAAAGAGAAAGAGAAAAGTAGAGAGAAAAAGTAATAAAATAAAACATATATATACACTTACAGCTGGAGAAACAGACAGACAAACGGACAAATAATTAGAGAAAGACACACAGACAGACAGAAAGATCCTTTACACCTCTTAAACACGACCCTCTGAAGTGAAACGAACGAACTTCTCTATCAAACAGACAGGTGATCAGCACAGGTAAGCGGTTGTTGATCATCTGCTGATTAGCCAAAACAGATCCAACTGTCGCCGCCTCTGACGTCACGCGTTTGTGGATCGATAGAGGATTCGCCACACGAACGTAAACATGGATGAAAGGGGATTACTTAAAGTGCTAGAGAATAACGCATTTCTTTGGATGTGATTTGTTTTCCTCTTGTTCATTTTTCACATAGAGTCATACTCTCACGTTGATAAAGAGGAATTTCTAGATAAACAATTAGGGAGAGGGGAGAGAAAGATAAGGCTCGGAGGACAAACATTTAGGGATGGATATAAAGAACGGAATAAGGAAAAGGATGAGAGAGAGAGAGAGAGAGAGAGGCTTGTCGAAAAAACATAGGCTATATAAGATTAAATCTCTCTCTCTCTCTCTCTCTCCCTCTCTCTAGAGAAACATAACCCCGGAAAGTCACCATAAACACAACCAAACCTCTCCCTAGAATCACATAACCACTCGGCCAATGAAAACGTCGGAACAGCCAGCCAATAGCATCCTCCGATTTACGGCATGCCGACTACCGGTTCTTCCTTATCGTCCCGTTTAACAGCCGGGACAATAAAATAAACGACGAGCAAGAGAAAGCCATGGCCTCGTGCCCTTGAACTGTGGCTGGCAGGATATACAGGAGGTCCAAGGTGGACTCGTAGCCTATGTTGGTATGTGGCCTCTTACTGGACACTTACTTTCATCTGGACACTTACTACATTTTGGACACTTACTTCCTCTTGGACACCTATTACCCTCTTGGACACTTACTACCTTTTGGACACTTACTACCCTCTGCATACTTACTATCTTTTGGACACTTTCTTCCCTCTGGACACCTACTTCCCTCTGGACACCTACTTCCCTCTGGACACTTACTTCCCTCCTGACACTTCCCTCTGGACTCTCAATACTCACTGGACCCTTACTTCCCTCTGGACAACTCCGCGGGTCTCAACTAGGAAACTTCTGGAAACGCTTTGACTGTTGGCCCAGGAGACACTAGCCTCTGGATACCCAAGAGTTGAAAGCACACGAAACACTAAACTCTGGTTAGCTTGGAATACACTAGTCTGGATACACAAGGGACGAAAGCATATGAAACGCTATCCTCTGGAAAGTCCTGAAATGATAGTCCAGGAGACACTTGCTTCTGGAAACCCACGCGACGATGGCCCCGTCCTCAGTGCTTCCAGTTCCTCAGTTCATCTCGCTGTTATAGGCGGGAGGTACCATTCCAGGGAAGGCTCAGCCGTCTTATCATCTTTCACCAGTACCAGTTTACCCAGATCAACTTGGAGGAAGCATCCGCAACTCACCACATTGTGAACAAGTTCCAGTGTCTGGCCGGGATTGTCTTCATTCGTTATTTAATCCACCATAAAGAAACTCGAGAGGCCTTTTAGACTACACCACTTCCAATAAACCTTTATGGTCTCTGTCACATCATAGGAGAGACTATCAGCAGGCTTATTGTTCCTCTTCGATCTGCTGGATATATGTACAGTGATCCACCCCATCGAGGACATAACAGTGTTATTGGTCGAGAAATATAGTTGTGTTAAGGCCGTTGTGACAGTTATTTTCATTTTTTTTCCTTCGGGTAAATGTTATTTTTATAGTTTTCAAGAAACCCAATTTTCCAAGGAAAGACTCGGCATTACTCGCTTTGTAACGTCATACAAAGACCACTGTGGCAATCTCTTTTCTCATTTCGACCAGATGTCATCCACTCGTTGATTCACCCAGCGAGATGTTATAGTCCACATCATCTCTGGATCGCTACGCCGTGATGCACCGCCCAAGACGACAGCGAAGCAAATGTCTCCCCCCTCGGCCCTCAGCAGCTTCCACTTTCCTCATTCGTATCTCAATAACACATCCCGAGATCCTTGAAAGAGACACACTACGGCAGCGGCGCTCTCATTCCTCGAGGAATTTCAGTCCCTCGATATTCTTGATGTTTATTTGCTTTGTCTTACACCAGCGACTGAGCAAGTATTCCGCGTCTTCACTCACAACGTCTTGCTGTCATTTCCCGTCCCAGTTCGGATTATGAAAGGTTTTTACGTTATTTTTTCTCGTTGGTAAATACAATAAGAGAGTTCTTTGAAATTAGTACATATGGCATCACACTAGAAACTGACGAATTCCATCCCGGAACAGAAGCTACGACAAAGTTAGAGTTAGAATAAAAGTCGAAGTCAAAGCTAAAATTAAAGTAAGTTTACAGCCAACATTATACACATTATACTATTAAATACATACATATCCTGTAGACCAAAAGCTTTTATGTGGACATTAAGTTTCATTAACTAAGAATAGTTCGGACATTCTGGCAGACATGACTGACTGCGTTTATTATAACTTAGAATATATAGTATTAAGGTAACAGTTCAGGGGTTTAAGGATGACGCGATACTACTTTTGGAAGGCGAGTGTGCGTGCATGTGTGCGTGTGTGCCTGCGTGTGTGCGTGTAACAGCGGAATATAGCATGTAGAAATATAGCACAGTATGTAAAAACTAATTAAAAAATACCACAGCACAATACAGTAAAGTAACAACAGACTAAAGAAGACTATAACAGAGTATTAACATGTAACAGTAGACCAAGAAGACCATGACTGGGTATAGCGTGTGACAGACAGTACAGTAAAGATGGCTTATGCTATACTGTAGTGGCGTCGTATGTCATAGATTCCTCCCTTAAAAGCGAGGTTATGCGGCGGAGGTTATGGGGGGGGGGAGGAGGCGAGGCTCGTCCTGGACTTATGCTCACTAGAATACTCCCCAATTGGTAATACTAAGACCGTCGCTTCTGATGGTGCAGTAGTCAAAGTTCTCTCTCTCTCTCTCTCTTTCTCTCTCTCTCTTTCCCTCCTTTGTGTATATATATATATTCTCTCGCCTTTATTCTCTACCCTTTTCTTTTTCTCTTATATATGTCTTTCTCTTGTGGTGCATTTGGATCGAAAAGACATCATGTTTATGTTAATGTACTACACCTATTGTACATTGTATCCTGATATAGAAGGCGTATGTTTTCGTCCTATGTTGACAACACGCCTTAGTGCTTGCAGTATCTTACAGTAAAAAACCTTCTTTGTGCTTTGAGGCAGCATCCTTGTGCTTCTTGTACTCGGTTTTAGTAATGCTTTCAGGCAATATCCTTGTGCTTGCAGTATTTCCTTTTAGCGATGTTTTCAGGCTGCATTCCGATGTTTGCAGTATCTGGTCACAATGGGAATTTCAGGCAACAGTCACTGGTTCTGGTAGTATCTATCCATTGCGTGTGCATGAAACCCTTACTGGTGCTTTCAGGCAACGTCCCCGGTGCTTGAAGTTGCATGAAGCGTGTACCGGAGTGTCCTCTTCCGTCGCTTGCCTCATAGTGTATTATGCTCTTTGACATTTTATACGCCATAATCTGTCTTTGTGGGCCTGATGCAGTGTGTGTGTGTGTGTGTGTGTGTGTGTGTGTGTGTGTGTGTGTGTGTGTGTGTGTGTGTGTGTGTGTGTGTGTGTGTGTGTGTGTGTGTGTGTGTGTGTGTGTGTGTGTGTGTGTGTGTGTGTGTGTGTGTGTGTGTGTGTGTGTGTGTGTGTGTGTGTGTGTGTGTGTGTGTGTGTGTGTGTGTGTGTGTGTGTGTGTGTGTGTGTGTGTGTGTGTGTGTGTGTGTGTGTGTGTGTGTGTGTGTGTGTGTGTGTGTGTGTGTGTGTGTGTGTGTGTGTGTGTGTGTGTGTGTGTGTGTGTGTGTGTGTGTGTGTGTGTGTGTGTGTGTGTGTGTGTGTGTGTGTGTGTGTGTGTGTGTGTGTGTGTGTGTGTGTGTGTGTGTGTGTGTGTGTGTGTGTGTGTGTGTGTGTGTGTGTGTGTGTGTGTGTGTGTGTGTGTGTGTGTGTGTGTGTGTGTGTGTGTGTGTGTGTGTGTGTGTGTGTGTGTGTGTGTGTGTGTGTGTGTGTGTGTGTGTGTGTGTGTGTGTGTGTGTGTGTGTGTGTGTGTGTGTGTGTGTGTGTGTGTGTGTGTGTGTGTGTGTGTGTGTGTGTGTGTGTGTGTGTGTGTGTGTGTGTGTGTGTGTGTGTGTGTGTGTGTGTGTCCACTCGCTTAGTAATTGCTCATCATCGATAAAAGATCTTTTCTTTAGCAATTCTCTCTCTCTCTCTCTCTCTCTCATTCACTCGTAAAACACACACGTGGCACTCTAGTGTTTATACTCTTAAGTCAGCTGGTGGTGTGAGTGTCGCCTTCAGCCTTTACTGTGACGATACTGTCCGGGAAGTACATCTGATTCTCTCTTTAATGGACCTTCTATTGGCTGCCTGTCTGTCCTTGTTCTGTCTGTGTCTGGTTCTTGGCCAACAATAACGAACACACTGAAACACATAAATAAGAAATAAAAACAAATATAATAAACGAAACAATTATCTATCATCAACTCCTAAAAAAAACTAATAAAAATAATAAACTAAATATATAAATAAAATCAAGAGAAAGAACGATACCACATTGTGTTAGTGGTGTAGGAACAGGTGGGCAAATAACCCGGTCTTAAACTAATTGGTTAATTACATTACAACGAAGCACCTGGTGGAGAGAATAGGAAAACGGATAATTAGAGAAGAAGGCCAAGTAGAACGTAATGCTGAAAATATCTTATCCGCTTCTCATTTATACTGATGTAACTAAACCTTGATGATGTCATATGAACAACGATGAAAGAAAATGTGTATATGGAATGACATTTAGATTCATGTATTTTCTATCAATATTTAAACAGATTCGTATGGATGTGGAATGAAAAAAACTTGTTTATTTATAAGAAAGTGACATAGGATGAGTGTAAGATAATTAATTCTTTTATGATATAGTCAAACTCTATAACCAGGTCAATATAGTGACCTCAGTCTTCCCTCCAGGATATAATTTCCTATAGCTATTACGACTACTTTATTTCCGTGTATTATAGCCAGATCCTGTTTTATCATCATGAGAATTATATTAATTTTCCCATATTTTCTACTTTTTTCTGTTATGAGATACAACCTGAGTTATCTCTGTCAGCCTTAACTTGACTACAGAGATTGATTTTACTGTGTGTGTGTGTGTGTGTGTGTGTGTGGTGTGTGTGTGTGTGTGTGTGTGTGTGTGTGTGTGTGTGTGTGTGTGTGTGTGTGTGTGTGTGTGTGTGTGTGTGTGTGTGTGGAAATTTTGCATACTTGTACAGAAATATCTCTTTGTATTCTTCTTTTCCCCTAATCACACATTATCATGAATCAACATACATATTAATGTCCTCTTAACATACTACAGCAAACATCCATCAAAAAACATCAACATCGCCATCATCATTGACCAATAGCATGCCTCGTTATAAAGGCTATAGGTAATGCGCCAATCAGAGTCGAGTCCATTGTTTACAAACTGAATTCGCGTGGCCAGAGGATAATAATTCATAACCAGTCATATTTACTCCTTTCCTGTAGTTTCCATAGCAACTAGAGCTTATTGGAAACTTTTTTTCTTTGCTTTTGGGTCGTTCATCTATGTAATTGCTTTGTGAGATAAATTTTGTTGTGAAATTATGTATTAAACTTTTGTGTAGAAAGATTTACGCTTTCAGAAATTGTTGATGTGTTTTGTCGTGTTTCTTTTCATTTCTTCCTGTCTCTGTCTGTCTCTCTGTCTGTCTGTCTGTCTGTCTGTCTATTTATATATCTTTTCCTCCTCACCCCTCGATCTTTTGCTCTCTCTCTGTCATTGTCTCTCTCCCCTTTCCTCCCTTACATTCTGCTCTTCATTCCCATCAACCTCAATTATATCTCTCCTCCCCCTTACCCCCTCCCTTTCCATCCCCGTCCATTTGGTTTCAGAGTGCATATTTTGTGCAACTTTTCATGAGAGGTATTCGCCCTGCCGTGGTGAAAGGGGGGTTATCCGTATAAATGTTTGTGAACCAGAATTCAGACCAAGATTGATGTGCCCCTTGTGTGCTTGTGATTGTTTTACAAGGGCTGTTTTTTTGGGGGTGTATGTGTGTTTGTGTATTGGGTATTTGGTATGTTTCGGTGGAGGGTGGTATGTGGGTGTGTGTGTGGGGGTGTGTGGAGTGGATGAGTATGTGGTGGAGTATGTGGTGGGGGTGGTTTTGTGGTGGGCTGATGAGTGTGTGTGTAGGGGCGGACCTTACGTGCATATGTGTAATAATAATAATAATAATAATAGCAAGATAAGAACTGAAATATGATGATGAATGATGATGATGGAAAGTTGTTACCAGTAGAACACAGAACATCGTATTGAATCACATTACCACAAAGGCTCGAACAATACCAACAATAGAAGTAAGGGTTAGTGAACAAAGAGTCCTAACAGTTATCACGCAAAACCTAATCACAGTGGAGTTAGA
This sequence comes from Homarus americanus, assembly GCF_018991925.1. NCBI lineage: Eukaryota > Metazoa > Arthropoda > Malacostraca > Decapoda > Nephropidae > Homarus > Homarus americanus. Next base: position 137,791 of record NW_024757224.1, read on the forward strand.
GAGCCGAGATACAGTCACGGTCAAATATCATGATGAGTGAATGAGGAAACCAGATTATTACTGTTTATTCTATTTAGTTTTCGTACAGGGGATAATATAGAGACTTTAGTGTTTATTCTTGGATTTCTGTGGGAGATGAATGAGTGAATGTTGTAAATTTTATGCGTTAATGGTGTTTACAGGTGGGTGATAGGAGGTGTGTGTGTGTGTGTAGTTAGTGTTGGTCAGCACCATTAGTTTGTTTAGCTTGAGACATAGAAATAATCTTCGAAATTTTGCTCAAGCGATTACAAGTTAAAAGTATAAAGGGAACATAGTGGTGTGTGTGTGTGTCTGTGTCTGTGTGTGTGTGTGTCTGTGTCTGTGTCTGTGTCTGTGTGTGTGTGTGTCCTAATTTTTATTTTGTTTTATATATTTTTTCTTTCATTCCCCATTTTTTTGTCTTCTCCCTCCCTCTCCTCTCCCATTTCCTCTCCCTCTCTGACTGGCACTCTCCCCCTGCCTCATACCCTTCCAACATTAACATTTCTCTCTGTCTCATCTTCAACGTACACTTATGTCCTTCTCCTCTCTATCTCACTCCTCATACACACTTCTATCACTTTTCCTTCTCCATGCTTTTATCAATTCCTTCAGCCCACGCACAGTAAAACCCCACCTGGGTGGTGTGAGCGCCTCTGGTTGCTGAGTGTCTGAAGGAGGACAACTGGTCTTCGGGGAGACGTGTCGAAGAACAGGCTCTTAAAAGATGTTCCCGATGCAATACTAAAGGCGATGGCATGATGGGATGGTGAATGGTAAGAGGGTGGCGTGGTGGTGAGGGTGGTGAGTGTGGATGGGTGATGGTGATGGTGATGGTGAGGATGGGTGGGTGGATGGTAATGGTTGGGGAGGATGGTGGTATAGGAGGGTTCCATTATTACTTGGATATATTAATCTTCGCCAGTTAATCAATCTCGACTTGGTACACACACACACACACACACACACACACACACACACACACACACACACACACACACACACACACACACAAACACAAACACACACACACACACACACACACACACACACACACACACACACACACACACACTAAGAAATATATGTTTGTCCAGAAACCTCTTAATGTGCAGAGCTGAAAGCAATTCTCATCATTTCCCATTAATCGTGTCACACAAGGCGTATATAACAACTACCTTCAAGACTTCCAGATTCTTAGAACGTGACAACAAGGGATAACACATCATCCAACCAATCAAGGTATAGGAAATCTAATCAATTAATTAATCAATGGTCCATTCTGGATTAGTTCTAGCGGTGAAGGTATATTCAGCTCACGTCAATTACCTTCTAAATAATCTGCCATGGGGGAGACGTAAAGATAAGGTAGGAGGGAGAGGGGTAAGATGAGAGAGAATAGAGGGGGGAGGAGGGGAGGGAGGTGGGGTGATGGAGAGGGAGAATAGGGAGGTAGGGGGGATAGGAGGAGGGAGGGTATGGGGAGAGGAGAATAGGAGGTAGGGAGGATATGGAGAGGGGAGGGTAGGATGAGAGGAGAATAGGAGGGGAAAAGATGGGAGGGAAGGAGGGTGGGTGAGAGGGAGAATAGAGTAGGGGGTGATAGGAGGGAGGGAGGGTAAGGGGAGGAGGAGAATAGAGGTGGGGAGGATAAGGAGGGAGGGAGGGAAGGATGAGAGGAGAATAGGAGGTGGGAGGATAAGGAGGGGGAGGGTAAGGGGGGGGGGTGGGTGTGGGGGGGAGGGTAAGATGGAGAGAATAGGAGGTAGGGAGTGATGGGGAGGGGAGGGTAAGGATGAGAGAGAATGGAGTAGGGGAGGTATGAGGGAGGAGGAGGGTGGGGTGAGGGAGAATAGGAGGTAGGGAGTGATAAGGAGGGGAGGGTGGGGGAGGAGAATAGGAGGTGGGGGGATGGGAGGGGAGGGAAGGAGGGTTGGGGAGGGAGGAAATGGGAGGTAGGGGAGGAAGGGGGAGGGAGGGAAGGAGAATAGGGAGGGGGGGTGGGGGGGGGGGGTGGGTGGGGGTGGGGTGGGGGGGGGAGGGAGGGGGGGATGGAGAGGATGGGGGTGTATGGAGGAGGGAAGGAGGGTAAGGGTGAGAGGAGAATAGGAGGTAGGGAGTGATAAGGAGGGAGGGAGAGTAAAGATGAGAGGAGAATAGGAGGTAGGGAGTGAAGGAGGGAAGGAGGGAGAAATGGTGAGGATGGGATGGAGATAGGGGGTTGGGTAAGGATAAGGAGAGAGAGAGAGAGGGATGGGGAGAGAGGAGAAATGGGGTGGCAGGGAGGGGTACGTATAGAAGAGGAAGAAGAGAAATATGGAAGGGAAAGTGGAAGGGAAGGTTGAAATGGGGTAATGATAAGGGATGGAAAAAGTGGAATGATAGTGAGAGATAGACAGATAGATCCAATTCCCTTTCTCTTTTTTTCATGCTTTATTTTTATCATTCTCTCTCTCCCTCTCCCTATTCATCTGTCCTCTCTCTCTCTTCCTTCCTTCCTTTCATCTTTCCTCCTTGCCTCCCCCCTTCTCTCTCTATATTCCTGGTTCTCCCTCTCACCCTTCATTCTCCACTCACTTTCATTCTCCCTCTACACTCCCCTTCCTCCTCACAGTCATCTTCACCTCCTTTACTCTTTCTTCTATGCTCATTTTCTTCCTTCTCTCACTCTCTTTTCCCCTTCTCACCCTCCCCCCCCTACACACTTTCTCCCTTTTTCTCACTCTTTACTCTCCCTTTCACTCTTCATTCCGCCTTTCATACTATCTCCCTCCGCTCACTCTTCTCTCCCTTCTGATCTGTCTCACATAACAATGGCTGATGACTAGATGTCTTGTTGTTGTGTCCCGGGTTGATCGCGGGGTGGGGGAAGGGAGGAAGAGGCAGCAGGGAGGTGGGGGTGGGGGGGAAGGAGAAGAGGCAGCAGGGAGGTGGGTGGGGGAAGGAGGAGAGGGGCAGGGAGGTGGGGAGGAGGGGAAAGAAGGGCGGGCGGGGCGGGGGGGGGGTGGAGCGATAAGGTCACCATTGCTAATGAATCTAATTTTGTGACCCAGTGTTATTCCTATGCCATTTATTGATTACGTTATTACTTATATATTGTATTTTTCATTATTGTTATTTATTGATTTATAGATATAATTGTTTGTCTATATTATATCTACAGTATAATTAGAAACTTTTAAGACTGTACGTGATATGTTGCTTAGCTTAGAAGAGAAAAAGAGAAAAGAAATAAGGAAGATATATGGAAAAATGACCAAAATAATAAATATAAAGTGAAGGAAATATAGTCACAGAGAGAGAGAGAGAGAGAGAGAGAGAGAGAGAGAGAGAGAGAGAGAGAGAGAGAGAGAGAGAGAGAGAGAGAGAGAGAGAGAGAGAGAGAGAGAGAGAGAGAGAGAGAGAGAGAGAGAGAGAGAGAGAGAGAGAGAGAGAGAGAGAGAGAGAGAGAGAGAGAGAGAGAGAGAGAGAGAGAGAGAGAGAGAGAAAGAGAGAGAGAGAGAGAGAGAGAGAGAGAGAGAGAGAGAGAGAGAGAGAGAGAGAGAGAGAGAGAGAGAGAGAGAGAGAGAGAGAGAGAGGGTGAGAGAGAGAGAGAGAGAGAGAGAGAGAGAGAGAGCGAGAGAGAGAGAGAGAGAGAGAGAGAGAGAGTAAAGCGACGTCTTATGACACTTTTCGCTCTGAGAAAGAAGAGAGCCTCCCAAAATATCGAAACGGTAACAGAACCCTAATTTTCATACTTAAACCGCGGATTGGGTTAACTTTTGGTAAAGTACAGTCACCATAGATAGTGTCTTTATCCCCATAGCTGTAGGAAAGGTGAAGTTCAGTAGTTTGTTGATGAGGCAGGAAGACGGTGAGGCTCACACATCAACACGGACAAAGACACGAACACAGGTATAAAAAAATATTTAAAAATATTAACATGATAAAGTATATTGGTAAGGCTATACTTGTTTTATGAAGATTAATAAATAAACACAGCACAAAGTATAGCGTATGTCTGTTCGCCTTCCCTCCAGCCAGCGGGACTATGGTAATTTGGATTGTGACTGCAGGTTAGGTTAGCTTAACATTTTTTTTTTACATTAGGTTTGGTTAGGTTAGGTTAGGTTAGGTTAGGTTTATTTTGGTTATTTTAAGATAAGTGAAGATAATAAGTTAGCGAAACTAGTTATCAACCCCCAAAAAGGGTTCCAGTCCTCACTCATTCCATCTACGGTTTTACTGTCGGTGTGTTTGACTAGCAATATAATTTCGTCTTCTTGTGTGTGTTGGTGTAGTGTATAACGAACAGTGTATACTTGTTCATATGAAGTATGCATATCATGATTAAAGGCCGACTTATTATTCAGTACTATGTTTGTGTATATATATATATATATATATATATATATATATATATATATATATATATATATATATATATATATATATATATATATATATATATATATATATATATAATGTGTGTGTTGTGTGTGTTTGCGTATTGATATCAAGAAATCTAATTGTAAAGAATGAAAAATAAATTTTCAAGGTATATCTGATTGTCTATCTGTCTGTCTCCGACAAAACGAAATAACGACTGGAGAAGAGTAACAAAAGCCACAGCCGTGGGGAGTAACTTTAAAATTCTGACATCGTAGATCTCCCTGGAGAGGTTATTCTGCCTTTAAGTAAACCAATCCA
>NW_024757224.1:147500-150000 GCF_018991925.1 Homarus americanus
GGATGGCCTCTCAGGACCCGACTCAACTCCTAGACACACAAACTGCATTTCCCAGAATCAATCTTTTCCAGACCAAGAATTTAGGGTTTCATGGTGCTCTGGAAGGTGAGCGGGCGTCTTTCCGTGGATACCGAGAGAGAGAGAGAGAGAGAGAGAGAGACGAAATCTACACTGGAATGTCATTATTTTTTCGTGGCATATAAAGGTGTTCCTTGACTGTGCTGAAAACTCTGGCTCTCGACTTTTTAAGAGCACTGTCTCGTTGTAGTAAGGGATGTGAATATTATCGGGGCATATTTATTACCCTAGAATAGAAAGTTGTTCCACTGATGCTTTACAGGCCTTGGGTAGTAACGTGTTGTTCTTCTTCAGTTATACGAGTTACCATAAATCACCCGGGCTGCTTCATCATTTTAAATCTATGATCATCTCGATTAAGAAAATAGTGCTAGTTCAAGCAGTCAACAATGTTTTGTGCGCCTCAATAGAAAGTACGTCAGGCGAACGTTCACCTGCCTTTTACCTATAACAGAACCTTCTTCCGCTAAGAGCAAAAAACACAAGATCTGGTGAAGTTGTGGTCTCGGGGATAATGGTTGTGGTGAGGGACGTCGGAGACCCCGGCCATAAATGGTAACGTTGTCCCTCACCAAGAGAACAGCACAGCCTCCACTTTGCTCTTGTGAGAGGCTGAGGCAGACGGGCTAAAAGTATTCTTCTGTTTCTGAAGGACATTTAAATGGCATTTAGTAACAGTTAAATGTTTTCAAAAGACATTCAGCATTCATGAAAGACACTTCCATTCCAGGGCACTTAACTATTGCTTGATGACATTCAAATAAAACTTCGGATTTCTTCGATAATTCATACACAAATTTGTCTTCATTTTTTTTTATTGTTTTCTTAAAGATTATTTTTTTTAATTTACCACTCGCACTTAAGATAATATAAAGACAAATGAAAACTTTGTGAAAGCTCTGAGCCTTTTCAGGTGTGTAACGGCGAGCCAGAATGAATAGCAATTAGGATGATGATTGAGTCAGAAAGCTATAAAAGTTCGGCCAATGAATAGTGTATGAGCCATGGAATGTCATCTATTTGGGAGAGGACATATTAACACGTTAGAATCTTTAGGTCAATAGAACCATTACACAACGGAACTACTACACCACTTCATTACAAAACCACGAGGCCATTGAACCCAAGAACCACAATCCAAACTTACCTTTGGATCAAGAAAACTATTACATCACTTCATCACAACACCACTAAGCCACTGAATCATTACACCACAACCTCATAGCACTGCACCATTGAAACGACGGACCACGGCACCATTGGATGCCCCAAGGCCCGCGTAATGCCCACCGACAGCTCTGGACTATGATGCGAGGTTAGTTGACATCTGTATGAATATGATGAAGTGAAGGTGTTGATCTCTACCTGTCAACCACACCTGTTATTAATCATCGTCTGGCCACACCTGCTCAGCCCAAATGTTCTCTGATCCCTCAGCCACGATCCAACTTATTAATGAAAATTGCTGAGTCGTATATCTGAATTTTGGAAGGAAACAGATCGTGTTCAAATTAGACAGGGGAAATTGGAGGGTCAATTATGTGGATTTTGGAGATAATTAGACTGAAATCCGAGTGTGGATCACAATCTGATTACCTACACATAGAGAAATTAATCTCCAATTATTGTGATTTAATTTATAAACTAATTTTTCGCGAAAATCAAAATCGGTTTCCATTTTGTCACATAAATTATTGGAGAGTTGATGATATGAAAGTTGGAGAAAATCAGATTAGTTTCCAAATTAGTCACAGAAAACTGGAAGAAAATTTACTAAATGTGTGTGTGTAGAGAAGTGATTCTTTTAGGCTTCTACCTCGCTATACGCGCATCCTTTATAGGGGAATATAATACAACAATAAAATGATTATTACGTATTTTGATAGAGTGACTCACTAGATGTATACCGTAATAGTGAGAACAATTGATGTCTATTAACTAAATTGTAGAGACCTTTGGATTACGACCTTTAAATAGTTTGTTTTTGTGAGACTTAAATTTTCATCAGGATAATGAAATATGGTTTTACTTTTATGAAAATATTATATATTGTATCGCCTGACGATAATCCCCAGATTATATATTGTAAACCTAATATTAAACACCTTAACTCTTTACTAACCTAACCTAGCCTAGCCTAACCTAGCCTAACCTAACCTAACCTAACCTAACCTAACCTAACCTAACCTAACCTAACCTAACCTAAGCCATGAGATCTATATTTAGATAATTCAGTTTGTTTTGTATTATGCTGTCTATGATGGAGGGTAGGACACAGGTGTTAATTGAATGAAAAACGATAAGTCTTACAGGTGGCTGAGTCAGCATCTGTGTACATACGACACTGATCTAATGAATGATGTAAATAGGAATAAAAGTTAAAGATAATAATAAGTGTAAAGTATAAGTGATGAAAATAAGT
>NW_024757224.1:152500-245000 GCF_018991925.1 Homarus americanus
ATCACATCTCCAGAAGTCGTGTCATTAAAAGTTTATTTGTTATTAACGGGAAGTTTGGCACGCCTCGGTAACCTAACCTAAACTAACCTATCTGTCTATCTGTCTGTTCCTTTTTCTTTATATCTGTCTATTTCTCTCTGTTCAATTATGTATCATTTAACTTTATGTATATTTTTATTTCCGCTTTTCATTCTATCTATATTATCTATAACCTATCTAGTCTGTCTGTCTGTCTCTGTTTGTTTCTGTCTGTCTCTGTCTGTCTGTCTGTCTTCCTGTCTGTCTCCTTATCAACAATACGACTCAGACAAATTAGCAACTAAATTATGAACCAATCTCTTATTGAGTGGGAACAATGTGTGGAGAGGAGAGGGCCTGCTTAATTGGAGTGAGAGGGAGGTGAGAGAGGCAAATGAAGGGGGGAGAGGGGAGATATAAAAGGTGAGAGAGAGAGAGAGAGAGAGAAAACAAACGGATAGTGGAAAGTGAGAGGAATGAAGGAAGGGAGAGAAGGAGGTGGGAATGAAAAAAAAACTTAGGGAGACGGAGGTGAGAGTGAAAAGACTAAAATAAAGAAAGAAAAACGGGGAGTGGAGTGGGAGGGGGAGGTGATTAGGGAAGGGAGGTGAGTGGGAGAATGAGAAGGTGAGGGGAGGTGACAGGGGTAAGGCGGTTGTAGGGACAGATGCGTGAGAGAGTGGGTTAGGTTGGGTCAGGGTGTGCCGGAGTGGGCTGTGAGGATTGGGGATATAATAAGGGGTGAAAGTGGCCCTGCTTTGGGGTTGGCTTGGCCTAGGTGGTTCTAGATTGAACGAAGGGCTTTCTAGGATGGGACGGGGTGGGTTATGGTGGGCTGGGGTGTGCTGGGATCCGTTAAGCGCTGCTGCAGGTGTGGGTTAATTAAGCCAACAGCATCGTTGATACTTTATCGCTGTCGTTATGTCGTGTTTTATTTCATTACTGGTGATAACTTTTTGTTGTTCTGGGCGTTATGAGCTGTGGCTGCTAACGTGTTTTGTTTACGCGCGCGTGTGTGTATGTATGTGCGTATGTGTGTATGCGTGTGTGTATGCGTGTGTGTATGCGTGTGTGGCGTTGCTTATCACACTCGTAAATCCATTTCTTGGGGGATGGTTTTCAAATTTTGATCGAGTTCAGTAGAATTTTGCATCAGATTTATCCAACACGAGAGGCGAGTGTTGGTGAGGGAGGGGCTGACTGGCTGCCCCTGAGGGTGAACTCCGGATGTTTTTCTTCCTTTGAAATAAAAACTTGATTTATTGTTGCCCGACTGAATGAATGACTGATTTACTAATTTTATTTTTTTCTGGAGGAGGAGCCAGCTGTTCCTGACGCCACGAACTATTTTTTGTCTATTAAGTTTTATTTAAGCTGTGTATTCCTGATTAACTGACTGTCACACACACACACACACCAGCTTGACTCAGACGAACCAATACCTTCATTCTCTGGCTTACTATATTGACTCCATCAGTAAGCACCAGAGCCTCATAATTCTGTGAAGCCAAAAACTATGATGTGTCCATAATGGCATACAGGGTTCTGTTAAGGTCTGTGTGACACTAACAACATATGCTGAGGGGAAATGTGACATATGTCGATAAAGAACTAGATCCCGCGGTCCATCGCCTTCACAGCTTAATATAAATAACATAAACTGGGACACAAAAAAATATCCTAAGGCGAGAATCATTGTTCCAAAAGTCCGATAGCAATTTTTATAACCTGGATCTAGTGTCTAACTGATCCCTGGGTTCCGAGGCCCAAATATTATGGTGTGTCCCAGCCCTCGTACTGTACGTCAGGTTGGGCTCCAGCAATACTAATGCCAGTGTCCCACTATAGTTCTCTACACCTGCGTCTGTCTGTCCATATAGACTGTGTGGGCTGGCTGTCTGGTAAATGATATGCTGTACAACTTGCTTCTATACAAACATATATTCTAATGGCATAGTTATATACGGGTCTTGTATGTGTTAATAACAGCTTGTGTTTCATACTTGAATAACAACTACAAAGAACAACAACCTATTCTGGGAAAATAGGTAGATAAATGCATGTAGTATATCACTTTGTATGGTGAAATTGTATAATTACTCAAGATTGAATATGAATATCAGAGTAATTTACATAATTTATCATTGGTGAAAATGTTTACGTGAGTTTAGTTTTCTAGTTTGGTAAGTTAGTAACACCCGGAGTGACGCTTAACAAGTTTCTCTTTTACATTACTCGACCAACGTTTGTAACTCTGACTAATGATTTTTCTACAACATTATACTAGACACAGCAAACTAAAAATCTTGCATCGACAGTCAGACAGTAAATAATGTTGTCCGCGGTGATGTGAACGTTGACTATCACTATTTATCTCGCCCTTGGCAGTAAAAACGTTTGACTGCAACATATTACCACGTTATTCACTTCACCGCCTCCGAAAAAAGACACAGCACCACATATATCACTCACTGAAGAACTTACATCCATTTTACACCCCATACGTAGCAGAGAGATCACAACATCAATAACATACCAAAAAACTTAGATGCATATTCATTAAATGTGGCCGAGAGACTGATCTTTTTGTTACAGGCGTCACGGTTAGTTTAGGTTAGGTTAGTTTATGTTAGATTAGGTTAGATTAGGTTAGTGTGTATTTATCTTGTAACCTCAGTTTTAATCTATATAATTTGTGATATACGTTAATATACGAGTATGTGCGAAATTTCTAGTTGAGGAACCTGACGTTGACGGATTTGTCTATGTAGGGCAGCTCATAGTCTGTCCATGACTACAGTATCAAGTTCACTATATCAGCTACAGTATTGGCTCTTAACTTTTTGGAGCTGCGTCACCAATAATCAACCAGGGCCTCAAAGGACCCAAGAATAAATTTAATCAACCTCCAGTTTCACCTCCTTTATTACCTTTCTAGATCCATATAAACAACCTGAAGTTGAGTTGACAAGGATTGAGTTGACGAGGGTTGGGTTGACGAGGGTTGGGTTGACAGAGGTTGGACTTGCAGGGGTTGAGTCGAGCGGGGAGTAAGTTGACAGGGGTTGAATTGACCATGTGTTGAATAAACCAACCACCATATATATATCTGTAACTATTCTGGAAGTGCTGAAAATAAACACGGAATCTCCACGCTACGGTATACTGTCACAGCTCAGTCGGGCAGAACCGCAGCTCTAATACGTGTTAAAACACCGATATTGTTTTGGCATATAATTTTTCATTTTTATGTTCGTCTTTCTATTCCTTCTTCTTTATCTCTGAAAAATGTCACATTATCCTTGTGGGTGACCTTGAAATAGAATGACATCTCTGGCAATAATACATGAAGATAAAATTGACATTAATGAATAGCATATTTTTCCTGACGATACCGCGCCATTTTTTTAATTCCAACTTTATTTCAGTATGAATATATACTAAGTCAGAAATATGTTCAATTCTTTGCGCTCCCACAACTGAAAGATTGATACCCCCTCTTTAAGGGCTACATCACGGGAAGACCAGCCTATCATTTGGGCTACTACTGCCTACTTTATCAATTTGTAAGTGATCTGTAAGTGATCTGTAAACGACAGTATACGTAAACGACCCGATAAATAGAACACAGACATTATTATATTATATTGGCAGTATTATGTATCATATGTTGCAGTAATGTGCCCCTGCAGAGGAGGTGCACCTAATGTGTGTCAACAGAGAGTTTTTACTGAATATGTGCGAAATGTCAGTTTTCATTGATACATAAAAAGACACATATGATTATATATAAAATCAAATTACATCCCTTAATTACTAGCTCTTGAATACTGTTGATATGATCAATTCCTGAATTAATAACTTTAGTATTGCGACCCTGCTAAATGTACAGTACAGTACAAGTACACACAGTGCTTGTTCATATTCTCAGTTTACACGCACAGTATACCATGTGAATCTTTCATCTCCACATACAATACACTCGTAGTGCTTTTCATATTTGTTTGTTTTTTATCAAACTCTTAAGTGGGGCAAATTTTATATCCCTCCCCCTACAAGGGGCGACTTAATTGAAGTTTATAAACAACTCAGAGGGTATTACTCAGTCGAGGGTTCATACCTGGAGCAGGGGGACGTGCCCCACTAGCCTAGCGGGGCGGGTGGTCACAGCTTATGGTTGAAGAAGCCACAAGTTCGGAAAATTGTCAAGGCTAACTTTTTCTGAGTTTGTAAACTCTTGGCACACTCTGCCAGAGAGTGCGACAGCACCGAGAGTGAGCTCATTCAAGACCAGACTTGACCAACACTGGCGTAGTTGCAGACACATTCTGGAGCCAGTTTTTGCCCAGTACTTGCCAATGACGACATGCAGCCTGTCTGGCATTGAGGATCTGTTTGGTGGGGTTCTTGGCCAGCCAGATATTTGCCTCAGCCCAGCCAGCCATTCACCTCAGCCAGCTAGCCATTCACCTACAGTAAGCCAGCCAGCCGTTCACTTCAGCTAGTCAGCCGTAAACCTGAAGTCAGCCTCAGAGAGCCAAACAATCTAAAATAAATAACAAACCCTTCCCCGCATCCACACACTCTCCCTCCCATCCACCCACCCTTCCTCCCACCCACCCCCTCCTCCCCTCCACACGCCCTACCTCCCATCCACACACCCTACCTCCAACCACACACCCTTCCTCCCATCCACATACCCTATCTCCAATCCACACACCTTTCCTCCCATCTACACACACTAGAAAGAAAAATAAATTAATATTTGATGATTTTGATATTCTTCATGAGCAAAGAGCGAGTCATCAGTCGAACATTAACTCACGTCTCACGGCCTAAAACTCCAAATAATAATAATAATAATTATAATAATAAGAAGAAGAAGAAGAATATTTATGATAATAATAATAGTAATAATAATAAAAATAGTAATGGAAGTATTACGCTTATGCTAACCGTGGAAGCCAACTGCTTGTTTGGTTGTGGACTAGTTTAGTGACGTAAGAGCGGATCGCTGACAAGGCTTCGAAACTCATGCCTATCTTTCGTTAATAATTATCAGTTTTATTTTAGCTAATGGTGGATAGAAGTGATTTAAGAAAATTAATGAGATTATAGATGACGGACCAATCGTGTATGGTGTTCTTTCCGCCGTCCAGTCGATTATTTTCATATGAATCAGTAAAGCGAACCAATGAATTAAGGAATTGAAGCACCTCGGGTTCGCCACTCGCCAGTGATCATTGGAGGTACGGCAGTGGTGGCGGCAACATGTGTGTGTGTGGTCATACAGTATTTGATCACTATTTCCATGTATTACGTTTGCTGTTTGTGGATTACCTCGTGTTTGTGGCGTCGTGAGGACTTCCAGGACTCTACGTTGTGGTTATTAGCAGTTGAGTGAAGGTAAGGTGATTACAAGTTGTGTTGTTGTACTGTGGGGTCCAGGGAGGAGGAGGCGGTAGTGTAGCTCTCCGCCGTGTGTACAGGAGTTGTGGATGCCGTGGCTCGGACAGAAAATACTGCTATTAAGATGGCTATTAACCTAAGCTAGTATGTGGATAGACAGATAATACTGCTATTAAGATGGCTATTAACCAAAGTTAGCATGTGGATAGACATATAATACTGCTATTAAGATGGCTATTAACCAAAGTTAGCATGTGGATAGACATATAATACTGCTATTAAGATGGCTATTAACCAAAGTTAGCATGTGGATAGACATATAATACTGCTATTAAGATGGCTATTAACCTAAGCTAATATGTGGATATATGAATAAAATCCTAGAATTAGTATCAGTACATTGTTGTTGCAGTGCGGGGTACTTATCCACCTGTACTGGGACCTTGATTTTGTATGAATTTATTGAGTAAAAATCATACATACATACATACATACATACATACATACATACATGCATGAGGGTTATCGGCCTGGTTATGTCATGTTAAACACCTTGTTCAGTTGAAGTTTTTGTTAGGGTAAGAGTGGTAGGTATCGTCACCGGGGCCCATATGCTGCTATTGCTGAAGTAAATTATGTAATGGGATCACTAACCAACATTTCCAATATAATTATTTGCCCTTGATAGTGTAAATACCTAGCGCGTCACTTGGATCAAATCAATTCAATTTCAATTGTTTATTCCTTGATAGAAGAAGCGGGATCCTAGTGCTGTCACTAGGTACCCCTGTACAATAACACCAGAAGCATCTGGCAAGTGTCACGTATATACAGTGTAAATTTTATAAAGGGGCTTACTAAAGCCTAAGGAAGGAAGGATATTCCTTTAACACATAATCAATATTATTTACATAATATCTGGCCAGTATGGGGAGGATCATCGTGTGTCCGTCATAGGGTCGTGGAGTGGTGGTCCAGCAGGCGTCACGGAAGCGTTGTGTGTGGAGACATCTTAGGAGGTAGTGGATAAGGGTGCGGCTGTCGGGTCTTCTGCATAATGCACAAGAGCGTTGCTCAGGGGATGCGGGGATACCAATCTCCCAAGCAAAGTCATACCCAATGATGATACGGGCAGCAATCTCGTCCCTTTTCCGCGACCCTTTCCCATAGACATACGAGTGGTCAGGAAGTTTACGGAGGACATCGTACCAGGTGGGCGGGGAGTCCAGGGGGATGGCTGCTTCCCGAGCTTCTCTCTGTTTGCGGCGAATTTGGTTCCTAAGCTGTAAAAGTGTTCGAGGAACAACGTAGTCAGGTGTGGCCTTGTTGCAGCCAGTCTTGGCAAGGCCATCTGCTGCCTCGATCCCCAAGATACCGATATGACTGGGTATCCATAGGAATGTCACAGGACGGCCTGCATCCTGAAGTGTGGATGTTAACCCTCGTATTCGGAGGATGAGGTCCTTATTTTCCCCTGAACCAAATGCGATTCAGTCGAGAGCAGACCTGGAATCGCAGCAGACAAGCAAGGGGCAGAAACCATCTGCTTCTTCCTCAGCGAGAAGGGCAGCAAGGAGGGCTATTAGTTCCGCCTGAGTGGAGGTTGCCCCGTCAGAAACTCTGAGATCCAGTTTGATAGGCTCAGGGGCATCAGGACGGGAGATGTAGACACCAGCCCCGGCCCTACCTGTAGCGGGGTCAACATAACCATCAGTGTAGAGGACGACCCTACCTGGGGACCAGTGGGCGATCCTGGAGAGGTGGTATTTGCAGAGAATAACAGGGTTCACGTGGGATTTCGGGAGCGGTCCACCGAGGGCAATCACTTCAGGTTAAAAATCCAGCCAGGGAGAAGGAGACAAACCAACAACAGTGGTTCACTTGGATCTTGGGTTGTATATCGTAACGTGCGTATTTCTCTCCCACAAGTACAGGGTTCGAATCGCCTCTGGTTTAAATGTATGTCTGACGTAGCACGATTTCCGGTTTCTCCTAACATTGGATAAACTAACTACCCAGATGGCTTGTGTCCCGATATCAGGTGTTCTTATATATGGTAAACAAAAATACTCAGCCATTGGATACGCCCCTAGTAACTACGCCACTAGCAACTACGCGTGAATTATCATTTTATATTTAGCCTTTCATCCAGAGGTTTGCCACTGAGGGAATTAGTATGACTGAACATTCATAAATAGTAAATGAGGAACTCTGAGGTAGGTTATTATTGCACGGGGACGAAGCAATAATGTGGGGTGAAATGAAACCTAACCTAACCTTACCAGTGTAAATCAAACCAAGTGTGTCTGTAGTGATGATGAATTGTCTTATAATAACTGGGGATCATTCAGCATCATCAATCATCATCATTATTCATCATCACCATTATCATCATCATTCATTATTTATCATCATTCATCATCATCGTCGTCATCACATACACGCCATCATTATCGTCATCATTCATTATTTATCATCGTCGTCATCACATATACGCCATCGTTATCGTCATCATCATCATCATCATCATCATCATCTATCATCACACACACCACACATTACCACCCCTGAGCCCTCTAACCCCGCCCGCCTTGACTACCAGCAGTGTCAGTTGGTACAAATTAGTGGTTATTTCAGTTCGTTTACGCCATTTTGTAGATTCTCTCATAAAAATAAATATATCGAAATATACCAAATAAAAATCTTTGTTTGGCATATGCAATAACTTCTGATTATCTACATGACATTACGTGTAATTTATTCAGAATGTATTCATCATGCAGAACCTCTACCTATGGGAATATGTCAACCTGTCGTAGTTGTAACAATTATACTTTAACACTGTTAAACTTACACACACACACACATACAGACAGACACAGACAGACATCTTGTTGCAATTTGCATGGACAGGAAGCTTCATATTTCGTGGATAATATTCGCCCTGTCTTGCACTCCTCCCGTCTGCATGATGCTGATGCTGCCGCGGCTTCATCTCCCCTGGTGATTACCTCCTCCCTCCCTCTCTCCCTGTCTCACCCTGGCTACACTGTAACATTCTCCCTGTCACTAAAGGTTGGTTGAGAAGTGAAGGAGGTGGTTCACTGACGTCTCTCACTACCGTCTGTTTATATCACCGTAAAATTCTACTCTATTACCTCACTTTTTTGTGATAGCAGTGAAGTATATGATTCCGTGCAATACCTTCGCCTGCCTCCACTGTCTGGTTCACCAATGAAAGATGTATCTCACTACAAAATTTCCCTCTGGTACCACTAGGTCCCATTGCACTGAGGGTCGTAACTCAGTGCAATATTTTCTCCCACCACAAGAGTCTAGCTTAGTATGGAAGGATGGAGCTCAGTGTAAAATTTCCCACCGGTACTTTATCCTCCCTCCCCCCCCTCCCCCTATCCCCGTGAGAGATAAAATTGAGGGCAATAATTCGTGTGTCTCTCTGTGTTGGATAAAGTACATCATCTCGTCTTTGTGGTGTCAAATTTTCTTGGCTCTCTTGTTTTGAATCCGTTTTTTTCACTATAGTTCTATCACAGCTTTTCCCATTGTAGTGAAAAAGCTGTAGGGGTAAAATTCTGTGGTCATTGCGTCTCAGGAGGAAGTGTAGATAAATATAACTAATCACAACTAACTTTTGGTCATTGCCATCTGGTATTGCAGTGATTTTTTTTCCTGTCAGCGGCGTTTGATTTTCAACAAAGTATGCAATGGATCAGTTCACGTCTCTCTCTCTCACCCCAGCGTCTATTAGTGCAGTGAAAAACATAAGCTAGGAAATTATCTGCTGTATATCACTGTACAAAATCCTTAGAGTAGTGCCAATAAAATAGAATAATGGAGCAGTGAAAAAATTATAGTGTAGATATCAACGAACGTCTTTAATACAGTACAGTAGTTCCTCAACCAGAATTACAATCAACTAAGCTATTAAAGCCTGAGGATTGGAAACCACGGCCCTCCCACTCTATACGTTTTCAGGGGCATTATTCCCAATCATCTATAGAGTTTGCATCTCTCCTGCTTTAGATTTTGATTTAATTCATTCTCTGCCTCTTCCTGGTCCTCCTCTCTTCAACATTGTCTATTATCATTTGTACCATTTTCCTCTTCTCCTTCACTGGTTAAATGTCAACTTCGGCTACGGTTGTTGAATTAACTATAAGACAGAGTGACTACATTATTTTGTCACAGGTTTCAGTTTTGTGGAATATCAGTAAATCTCTATTAAACAGCTTCATCGTTATAATTTCCTCATAATTTTACCTTTTATTAACCAATCCATCCCCAACATGTTATGAATAGGTGATGTATCACCCCCCCCACTATGCCCACTCCTTTACCCTGGGTACTAAAGTCGTGTTAATTAATCTTTACCTTGGCATGGCAGGTTGCATATAATCCCTGCCTTTACCGGGCTATATATCCGGGTTAAAGAATGGCCTTAGCTCTATATCCACTTAGGGATTTATGAACTGCCTTCTCGCGGTTAATCCAGCTACCCCCGAGGCGTCACGGGAAATATATATATATATATATATATATATATATATATATATATATATATATATATATATATATATATATCTCTACCAGGTTCAATTTACATACAGTGATTTTTCTCCCAGGTAATAATTCTTTGGTGTTTTTTATTCCCTCGTTTACATCCTGGGGGTAAAAAAAATGCGTTTCTGAAGAAAATATTTTTATGTTTTTATTTTACGGATACATACTTATATTTTTCATGGAATTTATATATATTTTTGTATAAGTTTTTACTTTTTGGCAGTTCTATTTACGCGTTGATATCACTGAATCTGTATTTTTTATATTAACTGAAAAGCGAAGGGAGTTATCACACACAAGTGACGTTGTCGAAACAATTCACCGAGGGGGTTTCCTGCCAAAGACTGAAGAAATATGATACAGGATGTTTTGAAAAGATGGAGGTCATTTGACATAGGAAAGACACTCTGAGGCAGGCAGTTCCACAGAGTGTAAGAGAGTGTGCAAATAGGTGGGCAGAGGGTTTGTATAAGCAATTTCAACAACAAAATTAGAGGCCCTCCCATATGCCCCCATGGATCGTTTGCAGGGACTAAATCATAATTGAATTAAACACGCGAAGAGACATCTAAATAAATAAAAATAAGTTTTACATAGTATAAAACTTTGTCGATGGCTCCCAGGCGCTCATGTCAAACATTTTTTTTTTCATTATCGAACAAACGATCACCGTGAGACAACCTGGAGAAACTTGGGGAAGATTACAAGTTATCTGACCAAAAGTTTAACTAAGTGTATTCTGGTTTTAGAAAGTTTGTGACATTAAATATTTTGTAGTGGTCGATGTTTAAGTAATCTGCTTAAGGTGATTAAAGTTGATACGATTTATATATTTAGTCGATTTTTACATCCAACGCACAAGAGGATATTGGAACGATGACACATATGCAGTGATTATATATACATATATTATTAATAGTTATTATTATTTTAAAACAATATATGTCTGTTTGGTTAAGTAGAGAATGAATATCAAGTTATTTAATAGGAAATATCCATCAATTCTAATAAACTGGGATTATCCGTCCGTTATAATAAGAGAAGAATATCTATCAATTATTTTAACCAAACATTAATATTCACAAGAAAACATAGAATAAAATGATGTAAATAAATGTGTATAGAGGGTACAGGTCGGTCGGCATCTTAGGCATAAATCTCAATCCTCCAGCATCATAACTCGGCATTTACTTGTGATAAAATGTCCAGGTAGGAAGGGATAAATAAATTCCCTGTTGATGCCTTATAATGCAGATGGTGTTTGCGTTTATGAAGTGTGGCAGAGAATTTACGATGATCGCTTCCCTAATGGATGTTTCAACTTACTCTGTTGTTGTTTTGTATGTAATGTATCTCAAATGTAGTCAGGTATTGTGTGTGTGTGTGTGTGTGTGTGTGTGTGTGTGTGTGTGTGTGTGTGTGTGTGTGTGTCTGTGTGTCTGTGTGTGTGTGTGTCTGTGTGTGTTATTTTTCTTCTATGTTGAACGCTGATTACCTCTCATCATATCAAGCTTTAAGAGATGGGAAGATAGTATCCGTATGAACTATCAAGAATGATTTTCCAACTTGGTTTCTTTTCACTTATCAATGATTACATGTTAAAGAACTCACAAATAACAGCTGAGCCAATCATGAAACGCGAGGTCCCTTCCTACTTGGTCATTGGTTCACAAATACTCCTGTTGGACCAATCACCGAATTCCGTTAAAAGTTCACGTAGCTTTTAGCGTTTAACAGGGATTTTGTGTACACCTTTGACGCCATTACGGCCGACGAAGCAGCGAGGGAAAGATAGAAAATAAAAAAAAGAGAGAGAGAGAGAGAGAGAGAGAGAGAGAGAGAGAGAGAGAGAGAGAGAGAGAGAGAGAGAGAGAGAGAGAGAGAGAGAGACTAATAATATCCCCAACTTCATTTTTTTTACTAGGAAAGCAAAACCCGGAGGTAATTCCCATCAGCCAGACCTCGTCACGCATTACCTCCGAGATCTTTTTAATCAAGCAGGTTTTGACTCGTACGGTTTCTAATCATCCCTGTCTCCTTTTATACGTTCGTTTCTCCTTCACAAGTCTGTTAATTACGTGGATGAAGGACAAATATGTCTATTCCACCATTATTATTTGTGTTAATTACCTGAGATTGATATATTACGTCTATGGTATTTCTATGGGTTTTTAATTTTAGTTCATCTTTTAATTATCTATCTCAATTATTTTTCCATAATTTGGTTGATAATCTCATAGTTTAGGAGACATTATCTCTCTTGCTCTTCGACTTTTTGCAGTATATCGCTCTAGACTGACTCACACATTGTAAGTTAGAATTATCTTCCATTATCTCTACATCTTTCTCTTAAATAACGTTTCAATGTGATCAACCTCACTCGTAATCACCCGTGACCGGTAGAAAGGAATTGAAAATGAAAGTGGGTCCCATAGGCAGGACTACCCGTTTGGGACATTACACTGTATACAAAGCCTTCGGTATTCAAGGAGGCAGCATGACCGGTACTGCACACGAGCGCTATCACTCCCCCCAAGTTGAAAACCAAGGTACCCATTTACAGCTGGGTGAACTCGGAGTGCCAGGGAATCGAACCATCGACCCCAATGAACAGAAGGCGAGGGCTGTATCCACTCGACCACGCTCCTGAAATAAATTAAATCACTAAAGATAAATAACAACGGTATCATGAGTAAGTTGTTTATGGCTCGGATACTTTCAATGAAACCATCACCATCATCATCATCATCATCATCATCATCATCATCATCATCATCATCATCATCATCATCATCATCATCATCATCATCATCATCATCATCATTATCATCATCATCATCATCATACACGTGTCAACAGAGTTTAGACATCAGGTGTAACTCGCTTTAAATTATAATACCTATCTATGTTGTATACTACCCGAGTGCATTAATCCTTCTCCTTAACTTGTTCACGATGATGACGACGATGATACAGCCTTATGTGGGGGGGGGGGGAATATTCTAATTGTGATGAACGTAAATTTTTATGCATCTCTCTGAAAGGCCATCGACCTGAATATGACTAATAAAATTTTATCTGCGAAATTAGTTTGTAGCTAAATTTCATCACTGACATTTTGTTATTATTTCCCATCGTGTGTATGCGTCACTGGCAGATGGATGCCTCCCAGATACGGTTCTATAATCATCAGTGTAATAACCTGTGTGTTACTGGTTGCTTTCTCATCTCGTGGGATCTTGTAAGTGTTCGTGGCTCATGACCTCCCTTGAGCCATTTGCCGTAAATCCCTCAACAGAATAATCAAGTATAAATGAATTAACTTCAGGTGTGGAAAGGCCGGTTATGAAGTACACAGCGTCCTGGTTGGCGGGGTCACTGACGTTTTACCTGCTAATGACTTAATTGCTATCCAGTAATTACCTCGCGAAATCTCGTTTAATTCATTGCAGATTCTAAATGACCTGGAATGAACTAGTTAATTGATTTTGTGATTTGGTGTCGTATTAGAGAGGTGAATTGGTGCGTTACGGGTTCTCTTGCCAGACTACATACCTTCCACTGTGATATAATTATTTTATTTATTTATTTATTTATTTATTTATTTATTTATTTATTTATTCAGTTATTTATTATTCATTTACTTACTTACGTATGTGTACTTCATTATCGTAAGAAAATATGACATAAAAATAAAAGTAGAGGAAAATCACACATAACTGTAAAATTTTGATAAAGAAAAATAGTTCAAACTACAGAAAGTAATAATGATAATATTATGTAGTGGAACAAGACTCAGTCGGAGAGTTTAATATTTCTCGAGTCTTACCTAAGTTAATTTGTGCTATTTGACATTTCCTCTAAGCTCTTCAGTGGAAACCCCTCTCTCTCTCTCTCTCTCTCTCTCTCTCTCTCTCTCTCTCCTCCCTTGTCCTGGATAATTTATTTGCATGGACTGACAGGTCATAACTTACACACGGACGTGGGTCAATGTCCTAAAGTCAAAGGACATAGGAGGTCACACACACACACACACACACATTAGCAGCGACTTTTTAGAGAAATCCCAAGGTATGGTTATTGAAGCTGTGAGGATGAAGTTTAGAAAGTAGAAAGAAACATTTAAGTTTTCCTTTGTCAGAAACTTCGGTGTTGTTAGGTGAGAAATTCGCGTTGTCATCTTGTACAGCGTTATCAAAAAACTTTCGCAATTTAGTCAAGTTACAGCGTTGTCAACAAAAAAAAACCCTTGACATTATCAGTTGCCACAGTCACATAACTGTCATGAACTGCCGCTGCGTTGTCAGTAAAGCTTAGTCGTTGACAGTTCCAATAGTCTTGGTATACGTCACGTGTTGTAGCCTCCCGGGACCACCAACACAACCCGTCAGCCGATCTTATCCCAACCTCCGCTGTTGCCTTCCCCCCGGGTGGTGGAGATGTCGGGTTCCGGAGTCGACGATTATCCCGCCAGATCAAAGCGCTTCTCAAGACTCCAAAAGCCGGGGTTATTTTCCGAGACGATGTGGCGAAGTCTTCTTTATTTTCCTCCCGTTTGTCTTGAAGGATTTTTCACATTTATCTGTTTTTTTCTTTTACCCGTTTTATTTGGGAGATTATTTAGCGTTCACTTTTTTCTGTTTTATCTTGTTTTGTTTCTGTTTTTTCTTCTTATGACAAATTTATTTATCTCTCTCTCTCTCTCTCTCTCTCTCTCTCTCTCTCTCTCTCTCTCGTATATGCCCAATCTCATTATTTCACATTTTCTTTCTTCTCACGCTCTAACATTCATTCTTGCAATTACACACGCTGTCTCACTGTCTCATTGCCTCTCACTTTATTTCTTATTGTCTCTCACTGTCTCTATGTATCTCACTTTTTCTCTCACTATCTTTCTCACTAACACTCACCGTCTCTCTCACTATCACTTACTGTCTCTCGCACTCACTGTCTCTCTCACTATCTCTCACATTATCATTGTCTCTCACTGTCTCTCTTGTTGGTTATCTCACCGTTTCTCCTACTATTTCTCACTGCCTCCCTGTGTGCGGGTGAATTTGGTCGGCACCTGCCCGGAGGCGCTATACTAGCTGCTGTGAACAAAAATATAGAGCTAGGGATGGTATTCTCACACTCTATCTACCACCACCACTACCACCACAACCAACCACCAGTAACACCTTCAATACCACCATTACCACCACCAGATTTATAACCACTACCACCACCATTACCACCATCAGTAAAACTATCACTACAACCACTAGTACCATCATTACTACAGTACATCACTAACAACACAGCCATCATCAATACCACCTTTACTACCACCACAACTACCACCACTACCATAACAACTACCACTTCCATAACTAGAACCACCAGTACTACTACCACCATTACAACCACAACCACCACTATCTAAGAATTAAAGTATGGTTTTTTTTCTTCTTCCTCTTATTTTCTTCTTTCCTCTTATGCATCTCTGAGTCTCGTCCCTGCCTGTTTTTCCTTCTGGTCACGTTTTGTTTATTTTCCTCGTCGTAATGCAGTTGTTTTTCCCTCTTGGCTCTGAGGGATAACACGGATAGTGGACTCCCTCATCCACCTCATCCATCTCATCCATCTCATCCACCTCATCCATTTCATCCACCTTAACATATTTACTTACGGATTTTTTGTCATATTTACTTTGCTGAAGGTTTGCAGTAGTAGTTGAATGAGGGTGCGCCAAGTCCGTAGACTTGCTAGTGATAAGTAAAACGTCCTTTTAACGGACATTAATCTAACGGGTTTATTCTTTATATGAATGCTTCACATCTAATAGTCCTCGATATAATGGACTGTATTCTCATATATATAGTCTGTTATATTAAGGTATCATATACAACAAAGCCTCGATATAACGGACTACACTCACCCATATATTAAAGTGTCACTCGAGGAAGCATACGAGTTTATGTCAACTGAGATCATGTTTAATTCTCACCTGTAGTTGTCATTCAGGCTTGTAGTATATACAACAAATTAATACCTGCAATTAACCTTCAACTTTGCACATATAATGAATTACTCTAACCTACAATCATCTCTCAACTTTGTAACGTATGATATGTTAACCTGCAATTTGTCCTTAACTTTGCATTATATAATGAACTAACCACGAATTAATTCTCAACTTTATAATGCATAAATTTACCTGCAAATATCATTTAACTTTACACACTGAAATACTAGCAACAGATAATCATATTTGTAATACACACTAAATCAATCTTGCCGAGACCTTTAAAAAACTCACTGATAAGTTGAATGGGAAAGTTTGTAAATAAAACTCACATCAGTGAAAGTTTCCATCAATTACTCTGAGTTTCTTACAGTTTCGAATTCCATCAATAAATTTAAAGTAAATGAAAAATTAGTATACATGACACAGACAATAATTCTTGTTTGTTTCTTTAAGGTATTTTGTTTTAGTTTTATTACTAACAAGAGCAAACAAAAATTTCTGAATACCATATATAAAGTTACTAACTGTAGACAATAGCTAACACATGGTCTTACAAACAATAATCAACAATTTAACTATTTAATACAACTAACAGAAATAAACAAAGTCCTAACAATTTACCAGCCTCCAACTCAGCAAAAAAGAACAAAGCAAAATAAAAAAAGTCCTCAATTTTACCATAAAGTTATTGAATATAGACTATGGCTCACACACACACACACACACACACACACACACACACACACACACACACACACCCTTGCAAACAATTTTTAACAATTTTCACCCACGGACCCAACTTGCGGGGTTGCCAACGAGGCCATTTCCAGGCGTGACAACTTTTGCGAACATAACTACATCTTCTGGTAAAACTCCCACCCAAGTTTGTACAAGTTGGCGGTAGGGAGGGTGAAGGGAGAGTAGATGGGAAGGGAGGGGAAAGACGGTGGTAGGTAGGTAGGGGAGGAAGAAGAGGAGACAGGGCGGTAGGGAGGGTGAAGGGAGAGTAGATGGGAAGGTAGGGGAGGAAGGAGAGGAGAGACGAAGCGAGACAGGGCGATAGGGAGGGAAGGAGAGAAGGGAGAGGTTGGTAGGGAGGGAAGGGAGTGATTGGTAGATAGGGAGGAAGGGAGGATATGAGTGGGAAAGAGATAGGGAGGTAGGGGAGAGAAAGAGGTAGGTAGGTAGGTGAGAGGGATGAGAATAGGGAGGAAGACAGATGGGGAAAAAGGAAGACAAGAATAGAAAAGAGGGCTAAGGCAGAAAGGGAGAATAGGAGTAAAGGAAGTAAAGAGAGAGAGAGAGAGAGGGAAGGATGGGGGAGTATTCTTCTTTGTCTTCATATTTTCATTCTCCTCCGCCTATCTCCTCCTTTTCCCCTTCTTCCTCCTCTTCCACCTCTTCCTCCGCTTCCCACTTCTTCAACCTCCTCCTCTTCCTTTTTATTCTCTACATGCTTCTCTCTCTCTCTCTCTCTCTCTCTCTCTATTCATCCTCTTTATCCACCTTCACCTCCTCCTCCCTCTTACTACTCTTCTTCCTCTTCCTACATCTCCGCTCTCTCCCATTCTCTTGTCTCTTCATCTCCCTACATACTCTCTCTCTCTCTCTCTCTCTCTCTCTCTCTCTCTCTCTCTCTCTCTCTCTGTTTCTCTACTCCTCCTCTTCACTCACCTCCATATCCCCCCTATCCTCCTTCCCTTTCTCTTCTTCCTCCTCCCCCCTCCTCCTCCTCACAGCTCCCCCCCAACGCCTAACCTTGTATCTATGGTCAGGAAACGATTCAGACCTCAATTACGTTGGTCAATTCTGAATGGGGTTATATAAGCGTAACACGACCCTTCTTTGTTTCTTTTCTCTATCTCTCTGTCTCTCTGTCTGTCTAAATGGTAGTGTGTCTGGTTGTTTAGTTGCATGCCTGTGTACCTGTCCGTCTCCTTGTCTGTCTTTTAGTCTGAGTCAATACGTCTGTCATTTTGTTTGTCGTTTTCTTTAAATATATCTATCTGTGTATTTGTTTTTCTTTTTGCTATTTGTCTGTGTGTGTGTTAGTATGAATTTATGGTTGTCTGTTGTTGTTTTTTTATGATATATGAGTCTTTCTTTCTTTCTTTCTTTCTTTCTTTCTTTCTTTCTTTCTTTCTTGGTCTATTTTTATGAGGTTTTCTTCGTCCGTGTTCTTCTTTTCTCTCTTCTTTCTTCTCCCTTCTCTTTCTTTCTTTTCCTTTTCCTATTCTCAATCTCTCTTCCTCCTGAACGTCCACACGAACTCGGGAACCCACCTTAACACTCATTCATTCACGGAACTTTTCCATTGTCATCACTCACACAGACATACATACACAGACATACAGACAGATAGAATTCTTTTCACAAGGTCAACTTCAGTAGGATCTCTTCGTCTTCACCTGCACTTGGATCCATCACAGTAACCTGAAATACTGTACTGTACTCTGAGATTCTCGTGTGGTCAGTCAATGGCAGGAAATTTAACTTGAAAAGCATAGAATTTGAAGAAATTTTTAAGGTTAACTAATATCAGTAGGTTTTTTATATGGTAACCTCATAGATGGTCGAATGGATAATTTCTGTTTGTCTGACTGTCTGTCATTATTCAAAGGTAAGAAATTTAAACAGAAATGTACAATATTAGGAGAAGTATTGAGGTTATCTCTTTGTGTAAGTCTTTTTTGATATGGTCGAAAGGGATTCCATCTGTCTGTCTGTCTGTCTGTCTGTCTGTCTACCATACTCTGAAATTCTTCTGTCATAAATCAAAGGTAGAAAATATAACTCGAAAATACAAAATTCAGAGACGTACCTGAGTATTTACCTGTAGTTCTGATGAATCTTTTTGATAAGATAGAAAGAAATACCTGTTTATCTACCTGTCTATTTACCTGTCTAGCTATACCTAAGAATCGTCTATCATCATTCAAAGGCAGGAAATTCAACCTTAAAGGCACAGAATCTGAAGATGTCATGAAGGTAATCTGTAACTCTAAGGCTCTTTTGACATCTGAGACGAGAGAGAGTTTTTCCTTTCACCATTCAAAAGCAAGAGATCCAAGCAGAAAATATTACCACGATATTTCTTCAACATATCTTAGGCGGCAACACAGAGATTAAGTGGAAGTTCTGAATGTGTTTCGTAGGTTTCTTAGAAGAATTTCATCTGTCTGTCTGTCTGCATGTTTGTCTGTGTTACTGTCTTACTATTTTCTGTCTCTCTGTCTGTCTTTTTTGGTTTGTTTGTCTATCTTACTGCCTGTCTGCCTTACTATCTTACCATCTGTCTATCTGTTACCATAGAAACACCATCGTTAACACGAGCATTCAACAGCGCCTGGTATTTCCCGTCACTCCACCGTCACACCCTTACTAAGGAATGGTCGCTTGTGTAACTGAAGCTACGTTAGACGAACGTTCACCAGAATTCTGCTTGTACTGACGGTCCATTAGTGTCAGGAGAATGGTCACTTTACTGTTGTTTTTACCCTATAAAAGTCCAGACGGTCTCTCTCTCTTTCTCTCTCTCTCTCTCTCTCTCTCTCTCTCTCTCTCTCTCTCTCCAGTTTTATTTCTCTCTTGACCTTTTTCTTGTTGCATCTCACTTCCTTTCTCTTTTCCTCTTTTATATCTCTGTTTACTGCTACCTTCACCCTTCCCTCCCTCCCTCTTGTCCTATTCATCTCTATTTCTTGTTGTCGTCCCTTATATTTCCTTCCCTTCTTTCCTTATCTCCTTCCCTATCTACCTAACTTCCTTCACCTTCCTTCTCTCCTTTCTACCTACCTACCTACCTACCTACCTACCTACCTACCCTCCCTCCCTCCCTCCCTCCGTTACCTTCTCTCCCTCAGTTACTAAACAAAGACACATCAAAACGGTATCTCCTCCATCGTGTTCTTCCCTCCGTCCACAGCACACACGCCACTCACTCAGCCGTCTTGGTCAGCTGTAACTAAGGTAAACTAACAGGAGCTCCACCTACCTGAAGTAATTAAGTGCCACTCGACTCTGGCACTTGGTATTTCATGAAGCTCGAGGGGCATTTAAAGATGGGAAAGATGAGATGACGTTACATATAATTGTTTTTTTTATGTTTTTGACCTAACCTAACCTCTCTCTCTCTCTCTCTCTCTCTCTCTCTCACACACACACACACACATTTATCATCACTAAGCTATACGTTACAAACACACACTGACCCAGAGTAATAATTTCTCATTTGTCCTTGGCACAGCTCCCACCTCACCTCACCTCACCTCACTTCACCTCACCTCACCTCTCCTCACCTCACCTCACAGTCAAAAATCAGGCAGAAAAGTACCTTGAAAGTGAATGAAGATAATTTGTTGAAACAGGTATTTTTTTTTTTAAACATGATGTGAGTTGTTGAAACGGAGAAGAAAAAGTTGGTTAGTGAATTCAAATTGTAAATTGTAGGAGAAGGTAATTAACTAGAATGACTTTTTTGTTTTTTTTCTTTTCGTTTTTTTTAAGCAAACAATAAATGAGTAGTTAATACCATGTAAGGGTGAAGATAGTTAGTTGGTGGTGATTTAATGATTATTATTGTTGGAGAAGGTAACTAACTCATCGATAATTTGGTGAAGCAAAGATAATAATATTTTGGTGGTGAATGAAAAATATAACTTAATTGGGGAGAATATTAAAGGTAATTTGTCAACATTACTTTTTATAGTTAGTAATTTGTTGGATTTGAATGAGAATTAATAGCTGTCGGGGATGGAAATTAACTTGAAAGACATTAGTTTGTTGAAATGGAAAGTATAATTTGTTGCAGACTTAAATATTTTTTTGCTTGGGGGGGGGGGACGCGCAGAAGATGGGAATGATCGATTATGTCAAGTGGGCGTTATAATGAGCTTCTACTTAGTACATAATACTTACTACACATGTTCTTAATCCGAATTAATCCTCACATAAGAACATTTATTCAAAGACATTAATTTTAGTCCTCATATCTATTGTTTACCTCACATTGATGTTCTGCATTTATGGATTAAATATATATGTATATTAAGGGCATTGATATACACATAGGATATAAATATACACTGTTGATACAGATAGTGCTGTATGTTCTCTCTCTCTCTCTCTCTCTCTCTCTCTCTCTCTCTCTCTCTATCTCTCTCTCTTTAATACAGCGCCTCTTGATAAATAATTGTATACACGAGCTTATTTGTTAAGGAAGTTACGAGGAACAACAATCATCTTCCTAATGTTTGAGAAGTTGATCCACTACCCCCACCTCTCACAACCCCGAGCCCCCAACCCCACATCATCCACAACCCCAGTCCCTCGTCCCTCACACCCTTTCACAACCCCCAGTCCCTCGTCCCTCACACCCTCCCCAACCCCCAGTCCCTTCCCTCATACCCCCACCCTTCTGTCCCTCTCCTACCCCCACCCTCATGGCAGCCAGTGTGTGTGTGTGTGGTAGTGATGGATGGGTGTTGGTGGTCGCCAGGCACGGCAGATAACACGTGATTGCATCTTTCGTTCAAAACTCGATATATTTTGACCTTGGAAGGATTGTTGAGGGAGGAAGGAGCGTAGGATTGTTGTCTGTGATGGCGTTGAGGGAGGGAGGATTGTTGTCTGTGATGGCGTTGAGGGAGGAACGTAGGATTGTTGTCTGTGATGGCGTTGAGGGAGGGAGGGCGTAGGATTGTTGTCTGTGATGGCGTTGAGGAGGAAGAAACGTAGGATTATTGTCTGTGATGGCGTTGAGGGAGGGCGTATTGTTGTCTGTGAGGGAGGGAGGAGCGTAGGATTGTTGTCTGTGATGGCGTTTGAGGGAGGGAAGGAACGTAGGATTGTTGTCTGTGATGGCGTTGAGGAGGAAGAAACGTAGGATTGTTGTCTGTGATGGCGTTGAGGAGGGAGGAGCGTAAGTTGTTGTCTGTGATGGCGTTGAGGGAGGAAGGAGCGTAGGATTGTTGTCTGTGATGGCGTTGAGGGAGGGAGGAGCATAGGATTGTTGTCTGTGATGGCGTTGAGGGAGGGAGGAACGTAGGATTGTTGTCTGTGATGGCGTTGAGGGAGGGAGGAGCGTAGGATTGTTGTCTGTGATGGCGTTGAGGGAGGGAGGAACGTAGGATTGTTGTCTGTGATGGCGTTGAGGGAGGGAGGAACGTAGGATTGTTGTCTGTGATGGCGTTGAGGGAGGGAGGAACGTAGGATTGTTGTCTGTGATGGCGTTGAGGGAGGGAGGAGCGTAGGATTGCTGTCTATAGGATGAAGAGTGTTATGGTGTCTGAACGAAGGATGGATTAGAAGATTTATATGTGGTGAAGGTGTGGAATGGAGGCGACTTTTATATGAAACACTATTATTTAAATTACTGTCTGTATGACTGGCTGACTGGCTGACTGGCTGACTGGCTGACTGACTTCGTGACTCAGAGACCTTTTTGACGAGTCCCCGCGTGGATGTAGCTTAGCTTAGGTTAGGTTACATTACGTTACATTAAGTTAGCATAAGATACTTTACGTTAAGTTAGGTCACGTTACGCTAAGTTGCCTTACGTTTAGATAGGTTAAGTTATGTTAGGTTAGGTTAGGTTAGGTTAGGTTAGGTTAGGTTAGGACTGTAACCCACATCACCTCTCGTCTGTTGCCACCGTGTACATTAATCAGCAAGACGCTAAAGATGGTCAAGACTTATCAAGAAGAAGTAGCGCATCAAAGAGCTCCGCCAGGGCCCTGTTATCACCAGTACCCGATAATGACAAAAGTTGCCCCATAATGTTTGATGAAATTCTTATTCTCTGAGACCACGATGTTAAGAAAGTTATATTTGTGTGAGAAGTATTGATGATATTATTATTATTATTATTATTATTATTATTATTATTATTATTATTATTATTATTATTATTATTATTATTATTATTATTATTATTATTATTATTATTATTATTATTATTATTATTATTATTATTATTATTATCCATCCATCATCATCTCTCTCACACACACACACACTACCCCTCCACAATCATTGTTCGAACTGACTCATCATAAGAGAATTCAAAAGCTCCCTGGGCGCTGTGGTTCAGTTTCGCCACGTTGGATTTTGTGAGTCCAGTGTTCGACTTTTGTGACATTCTCCATTTATCTTATTTATTCCCGACTTTGGTGAGTAATTTGCCTCGGGTTTTAGACACACAAATTAAACGTTTGAAGTTTAGATTGCGTTCGGAAGTGGCTTGAAGTGCATTTCATTGTGGTGTTTCATATAATTGTATTGCCTCTTCTTGTCGGGTTCGTTGCCCTGGTGAGTACTTCACTGTAATAGTTGTGAATCATCCGTGTGTGTAACTGACAACAATGATGGATATTCCCGTGTTTGAGCTCGTCTGTGTTTCTGTGTGTTTGTGCATTTACCAGCTATAAATATAGATATCAACAAGGCAGACAGGGTGTGGGAACCGTAATGTCTAAGTTGAAAGGCGTCTTTGTTATCTCCAATATCATCCTTGCCAGATATACAATGAATAATACAAATGTTAGTAATTGGCAAGAGAGAGAGAATCACACACACACACACACACACACACACACACACACACACACACACATCAACAAGATAAAAACATTTCCTCTACACACCCCGGGCTTGGTTAAAAGGATTCACGATTCCCCTCAACCAAAACATTTAACTCCCGACCAACAGAGACCAACTCGACACCAACAACATGACAACAATACTGGTTAGTAAACGTGATCTGACAACCACAAACCCGACAGCTGTGACGACGACTACTAACACTATTCACTGTAAGGAGAAACTGATTTATCTACGTTGTACCACCGTATTCTCTCGACTCTCCCCAACTATTTCTCCTTCTTCCCATGAATCTCCATTTCTCCTCTCCCCCCTTTCCCTCCCCCTCTCCCCTTCCTCTCTCCCATGACTCCCTCTCTCTCCTCCCCCCACAAACACCGAACACCTACAGCATTGAGAATATCAGCCGCAGCAACAACGAAGAAAAGATACGGCTGGAAATTTCAGATTCCAGGAGCCGATATGTACGTCAAACGCACGCTAACATGGCAGAAGACTTGCACACGGCATTATTCATGGGCACTCTGCCTAGAAGCTGGCCCCAGGGAGACTCGCTAAAAGACAAGACTGGAGAGATTTGTAAAATGTATTCGTAGGAATTTTAAAATGTAATTTCAGTGACGCCGTGACTATGAGGAAGATTTGTTCTCGCTCTTTGTTGTGGGAGGTTGACGCTCACGGCCGGGATAATGTTCACTCAGAGAGTTTTGTTTGTTTGTCTGTCTGTTTTTTACCAGTCTGTTATGTATACACTTTAAGCTTTTGCTTCCAAACTTGTATTAACTGAGATCACTTAAAGGGTAAGAGGTCAAGGTTACACCGGTGAAAGTCATTAGTTCGTCTATTAACTTATAAATTACAATGCTGTCTTCAAAGGAAGATTTCTCCTGATGTATCTTTTACGTTAGTATTTGACTTAATCACCTTACTTTTAATGGTGGAAGTGCAAAAACTACTTTTACTTGTTATGGAGTAATTTACAACTTGCATCAGCATAGTATATATATATATATATATATATATATATATATATATATATATATATATATATATATATATATATATATATATATATATATATATATATATATATATATATATATATATATATATATATAAGTGAAAAAAAAACATGAAACAAAGAACACTTGTAGTGTGTGTGGATCTCAGGTACACGTATAATAAAGCCGTCACAGAAGCACAGTGGGAAGTGGTGAGAATGTATGGAATAAATGGGAAATTGTTGAACACTGTCCAAACTTTTTATAGAGGGAGTGAGGTATGTGTCCGAGTTTGTAGAGAGAGAAGGAACAGTTTCCCTGTGACTGTGGACTGTGCTGAGGATGTGTAACTTCGGCCTCGGTGGCTCAACATTTACATGTGGCCGCAGTAAACAGGGTGAGGACGGGACGGACTAACTTGGTGATGAAGGTTGTATGATGATAGCAATATTTTGGTCGATGGTTCAGTATTGTGAATGTTTGTGAATGAGTCTGTATGGCCATGTGGTCGGAGAAAGTTGCTGAATGCGACCAAAAGTAAAGTGATTAGAGTTAGTATAGAGCAGACACGGGGGGAAACTAGTATTAGTTTGGATAGTGACAGAAGTTATAGACGATGTGTCGGGGGACTCAACCACAAAACTACAAACATATACCACAACCATACACAACCACAAAACCATACATTCACATATCACAACCATAGACAACACAACCGCCCAACAGAACCACACAATCAGCCACACAACCATACACAAAACAACCACACACAAAACAACCACACAACCACAACTCCCACCACATAAACCACAGCTTCAACAGCCTCGCGTTTGTCAAGCCTCGAAAGCTAAACCGAGAATTTGTCCCGGAATTTCGTTTTAGTTAAACCCTAAATGAGTTTGGTCTCCAACATCTCTGAAACAATGAGAACAAATGAGGCGCCAAAAGCCAAGATTAACGACGCAGTTATTGGAGGAAATGGTACGAGGGGAAATTTTCCTCCAAATTACAGGCTAAGACAGAGATATCAAGTGCTCGGTATATCTCTTGTAGGGAGGGAGGGAAGGAGGGAAGGGGGGAGGGAAGGAAGTAAAAATGGAGGAGGGTAGGTTGAAGGAAATTGCGATAGGAGGAAAATAGTGATGATTATGGCGATAGTGGTGGGATTAAGGAATTCGGCGGGAGGGAGAATTTTGGTGATTGTGGTGATGGTAGTTTGGAAGGGAATTGTGGTGGGAGGGAAAATTGTGGTGACTGTGATGGTGTTGGTAAAATTTAGTAACCATAGTGCTACTAATGAGAAGTGTGGTGAGTGTGGTGGTGATAGTGAGAATTGTGGTGATTGTGATGTTTACACTAGAAAAATGTGGAATCCTCTGTTTATAGTGGCGGTGATCCCACTCCCCTCTTGCCCCCTCCTGCCTTCTTCTTCTCCTTCTCTCTCTCACTTCCCTTTCTCCCCCTTTCCCTTCTCCCTTCCTACTTTCATTTACCCACTTGACTCTTTCCCTTTCATCTTCCATTCCATTCTCGTCTCTCCTACCCTCTTTTTCTTCCCTTTTTCTTCTCTCACCCATTCCTCTCCTATCCACTTACTTTTTCTTTCAAAACTGCTACGCTTTCTTCTCCCTTCCCCTCAACCCTACATTCTCTTCTTCCTCTCTCCCTTCCTCTCCTCCCCATCCTTCCTTTTCTTTCTCTCCATTCCCTTCCTCCTCTTCCTCCTCTCCATCCTTCCTGTTCCCTCTCTCCTCTCCCCCCTCCTCCTCCTCCTCCCTCCACCCACCTTAGGTAAAGCCGCCTGGCCCATCTGCTTGTGACGTCTCTCCTTAATTTTGCAAGTCTTCTCGAGTTTACGTAGATGGTGAGCCAAGGGGATGAAATTTTCCTCCCGAGTCTGAAACAATATCACGGGGAGAGTGTAGGTGCATACCCCTCCACTCCTCCCTCCAGCCCTCCCTTCCTCTCACCCTCCATCTTTTTATTTCCCTCCCTCCCTCCCTCCCTCCTCCCTCCCTCCTTATTCCTCTATCTTTATATTTCTCTTCCAACCACCTTTTCTCCTTCCCTTCCTCCATCTTTCTTTCAGCCACTGTTTCTATCTTTCCCTCTCCTGTTCTCCTCATCTAAATCCGTAATACATCTTCCCCATCATTCCTGCTATCCCCTTCCATCCTATTCCTTCTCATCTCATTTCTTTTCTCCCTTTCTCTTTCTCAGATCATTTTTAATCCCCAACTCTCCCTCTTTCCTTCCATTCACCCCCCCCTCTCCCCCATCCCTTTTGCCTTCTCGCATTGCTTCTACTTTCTCCTCTATTCATATTGATATCTTTCCTCTCTTACTACCTCACCTTCCCTTCTCTCCAGCGTTATTCAGATAAACAATCTCTCTCTCTCTCTCTCTCTCTCTCTCTCTCTCTCTCTCTCTCTCGCTCATATATCTCGATTAGTTACAACAGATTGGACACAATCTGACGGGGCTTTCATAGAAAATCCTCCCAATCTACATATTAAATATGTGAGTAAATTTAAAACATTCCGCCACGATTTTCATTTTTACGCATTTGGAATTTACATATAGTGGCTATTGTTTAAAGGTGAGGCTATGAGTTTTCCTGCAATACATAGCAATAATTAATTGTTAAAGATGAAGGATTTAACAAGATTGTAATTTAAACTACGAACCCTGACTGTGATAAGCTCAGTTGAACAAGAGGACATAGACCGGTGGGAAAAGAATGATTACAATCGTTATTCTCAACAGATTTGTGTTGACATAATCTCATCGCAGGCAAGTTGGTGTTACTTTTAAAAAAACGTGGTGCAATACCTACCAAGACTCATATAATCCTTTAAGATGATTACTCCACGGTACAACAAGCATTTATGAATTATTTTACTTTCATTAATCCCTATCAACACTGAACGACCCTACAGGGAACCATAGGATTCTGATATGAATTTTGTTATGTATTGGTGGGTGATGGTGTTACAACCTTGAACCTCGGATGAGCTCAGTGCAAGGGTGGTGTTGCTTGTTGTTGTTGTTGTTGTTGTTGTTGTTGTTGTGAATTGTTGTTGTTGTTGTTGTTGTTGTTGTTGTTGTTGTTGTGAATTGTTGTTGTTGTTGTTGTTGTTGTTGTTGTTGTGTATTGTTGTTTTCTTTTTACCCTGTTGTTGTTGTTGTTTTTGTTGTTGTTGTTGTTGTTGTTGTGTATTGTTGTTTTCTTTTTACCCTGTTGTTGTTGTTTTTGTTTGATGTTGTTGTTGTATGTTAATGTTTGTTGTTGCTGTTGTTGATTTTTGTTGTTGGGTTTTGTTGTTGTGTGATGTTGTTGTTGTATATTGTTCTTGTTCTTGTAAGTATGATGAGGATTGTTGTTGTTGTATGTTGGTTGTTGTTGTATGTTGGTTGTTGTTGTATGTTGGTTGTTGTTGAATGTTGGTTGTTGTTGTTATTGGTGGTTTTCTTGTATGTTGTTGTTCTTGTTCTTGTTTGTTGTTGTTGTTGGTGTTTGTTTTTCTTTGGTTTTGGATTGAAATTTGATTTGTATTTTGTTTTTTGTTGTTGTTAATGTGGTAAAATATTGTGTTTATAATTACAAAATTATTTCCCTCGTTACATTGTATTCCCATATTGTATCTTAATTTCTTTTTGTCCTCTGTATTGTATTATAATCAAGTTTGTTAGTGACTTTTTTTCCTATAGTCTTTGATATATCCATTATTCTATATATATACAATTTAAAGATATTTTAATGAATTTAACGTCAACATTCTCTTCATCACTGTGTTTATTTATGACACACATATATATATAAACCCCATATCTTGTTGTTTTTCCATGTTTTCTTTTTGACAGATGAAAATATAATGGAACACGAAGCCGATATTATACGCGTGATAATCTGTGTTAGAGTGTAGTGTTTGCGGGAGCGTCAACAGGGGGAGGGAGGAGATAATACGGAAACGTCCCACAGACACAACAACACGGCAACATATCAAAATAATAACATAAGCGTGAAATAAATACGTAATAAACATGTGTGTCTATGATTCAGGTATAGTAGAAGTTTACGGTGTTATAAAATACAGTTCATAAGTTCTGGATGATGATGATGATGATGATGATGATGATGATGATGATGATGATGATGATGATGATGATGATGATGATTTTTAACTGTTAATACAAGTCATACAGAGAATACTAATTATGTATTAATGACTTCCTAATTCTGAGTTCATGTAACCGACCTATTAATGTTATTTTGTATTATTCTCTAATAACAACTTCGAAAATTATTATAAAACTGACATTGTAACAAATTGCAACATTGAGTCTGTATTACTGACAATATAACAACTTGAAATAATACATTGTAAAACAGACGAAAATACAAAAGACAACAATATTCAGTGTATTTTTTTTATAATACAAAGGATATTATAACTGTTTACTGGGATTTTATTTAATCATTTATCTAAATATTATATTGTATAAATTATCTATTAAACGTTCACTGGTTTATTTGTGTATTTATTCATCAATTCATTCTTTCTTTATTTCATTATTGAATTTGTTTAGCTTCCATAATTTATTTGTTACTCTATATTTAACTTGAATATTAGCCATCTCTTTACTAATCTTTTTTACTCAATCTCTCAGTTACTGCTCCATAAATATATTGTTATAGTTTAATATAGAAAAGAATATTATTTAAGATTTAAAAAAGGATTGGAAGGTATACACCGTGAACAGCTTACTGCAAATATATTTTTGTGAGTAAATGTTATAGTTTTTAGAAGTTGATCCAGTCAAAGCCGCTGTTCTGTTGGGATAAACATAAGCTCCTTTTAAGGATTTTTTCTTTATTTGGATAATATGTTGTACGTAAACACGAATAAAGAGAATAACTTTGTGGATTAATGTCGTGGAATACAGGTACACACACACAGACATCATATATCTGTGTGTGTGTGTGTGTAGAACGTGATAAAGTGGTGTGTATGTGGGAGGGTGGCTATGCATATACATTACTCTGTTTGTGAGTTTAAGAATATTTCGCCAAAACTTCCACAGCACTAATGTATAAACCGTAGTAGACACCCAAAAAATATTTATACAAACATTTTGAGTGTATGTGTGGAGGGGAGGACGTGTATCTCTGGTGTCAATATTTGCATTTAAATGGCGGTGAGGAGAGTGATGGTCAGAGGATGGTGTCAGTAGTGATGATGGTGGTGGTAGTAGTGGAGGTGGTACTGGTAGTGAGTGCTGGTAGTGGTGATGGTAATGGGTGTGGTTATGGTTAGGGAGTGATAGTGTTAGGGAGTGGTAGTGGTCTGTAATGGCATTGATGATGGTGGTAGAGATGGTGACGGTAGTGTCGAATGGTAGAGTGTTGAAGGCAGCTAGTGATGATGATTACAGTGGCGATTTGTGACCCATTTGGAGAGGGACTCATTAAGGTATGGACCCCATTTAGAGTGTGACCCATTCGCGCTGACATTCATTATGATGGGGCAAATAAGGTTTACGTTTTTATTCGGTACGGGGACCATGTGACTATTTACCACATCTCCCACACACACATACAAACTCACATATACACACACACACATGAGCGCAGTACACACTTGACAGCATAATTCACCAACAATGTATATTCAATTAATTGCAGACAAATGTATCCACGTCCCCCGGTGCAGGCATCACGCGAGCCTGGCATAATGATACATAATTTACATAGTAATTATCGCAGTTTGCACGCCTAATTTTGTCTCTGATATGACACAAAATATATGCCATTAATATCAGCGTTCTGTCTCACTGCCGTGCGGATTTATGAAATATATACAAATACGTGTGACAGTATGTGTATGTATTAAATAGATTAAGAGGTAAGAGTGAGTAAAGAGAAACAGAATATAAGAAATGGAAAAGAAAGAGAAAGAACCAAGTAATACGAGAAGAAGAGCACCAAGAGATAGTTATAGTGCAAGGATTATAGACATTTGTGAATAGTAAGTGTGATAGAGGCCAGGCACAACACACACACACACACCCACACACACGCCAGATTAAACCATGTTAACCTGTGGAGATGTAGACGGAAATGTATGTTGTCGACCATTCCTTTTTCGATTTACGCTGAAGATGAAGATGATGGTTGAAGCTATTGGAAAGATGATGGGAAGAAAGAGTTAAAGAGTAAAGGAGTTAAATTGAAGGTTTATATTGATATTGAAACAGTATACCAGATGTTTATGGATAATATGAATGAGAGAGGTAAAAAAAAAGTGTTGCGATATGTAAATTAATGTAAGGAAGAATAAGATGATAAATTTTTTAGCAAAGGAGGAGGCGTAAAGATGGTAAATTGATAGAAAGTCATGGAACAAGTAAAGGGAGTGAGATATTTGGATCCCGAAGCTGGAAGATAGACAGACAACATGACTTCGATCAAGTACCTTATTTAACAACAAATAAAGAGAAGAAAACGACGAACACACAGACACGATGAAGAAACGTTGACACTGAGTAAAAGATGATGTGAAGTGATTGGAAACACCTAATAACGTGGACGTGAAGTAAATAGTTATGAAACTCTTGTGGAAATGATTGGAATAAGGCAAGACGAGGTAGAGACGCCAAAGGGGGAGGAAGAGAATGGGAAGAGACATCAAGGAGGAAGGAAGGGACGGGAAGAGACATCAAAAGGGGAAGGGACGGAAGAGACATCAAAAGGGGGGGGAAGGGACAGGGAAAGACATTAAGGAGGGATAAGGGACGGGAAGACATCAATGAGGAAAAAAGGAACGGGAAGAGACAGACATGAATGAAGGAAAAAGAGACGGGAAGAGATCAAGAAAGGAAACGGGAACGGGAAGACATCAAGGAATGAATAGGACGGGAATACATCAAGAAAGGTAAAAAAAAGGACGGGAAGAGACATCAAAAAGGGTAAAAAGGGACGGGAAGAGACATCAAGAAGGGTAAAAAGGGACGGGAATAGACATCAAGGAATGAAAAGGGACGGGAATAGACATCAAGAAGGGTAAAAAAGGGACGGGAAGAGACGTCAAGGATGATGGAAGACGTGGTTATTGGATGAGGTACAGCAGAGATTGACAGACATAGTGTTGAATAAGGCAAAGAACAGAGAGGAGAGAGAAGGTGGACGCCTGAGAGATGCTGCTGACGGCCTTAAGACTGATGATGATAAGTCGTGTATACTTATGAATTTTCTTCCCCCATGTAAACTTTTTTTTATATATACTTATACATTTTCTTCTTTGATGTATACTCGTCCTTATATTTTAGTCGTGCGTGTGTGTGTGTGTGTGTGTCTGTGTGTGTGTGTGTGTGTGTGTGTGTGTGTGTACTTGCCTGTGTGTTATTGATCATCGGCAAACTCTAGAAAAATCACGCCTACGACAACTACGCCAGACTACAGTTCGCCCGCAGTGACGTTACGTTAATTTTATTGTACACCAACTACAGCGAGAGAGAGAGAGAGAGAGAGAGAGAGGGGGGGGGTGGGTGTGGGCAGTCAGTCAGTCATCCATCACAAACCTAATTTACCGAAGCTTTTGTTAACAAACTGATCGGTAAACACAATTAATTTCATGACGCATCATCAAAAACGATATATGGTTCAGGGGAACGATATATTTATGTGTTTATTTTATCCCACCTCAGTAACTCAGTCATGCAAAGGGTAA
Organism: Homarus americanus; assembly: GCF_018991925.1. Classification (NCBI taxonomy): domain Eukaryota; kingdom Metazoa; phylum Arthropoda; class Malacostraca; order Decapoda; family Nephropidae; genus Homarus; species Homarus americanus. The sequence continues at coordinate 184,849 of NW_024757224.1, forward strand.
ATATGATATACAATTTTAAAAAGATAAATTTATGCATTTTCTCATTCTCTCTCTCTCTCTCTCTCTCTCTCTCTCTAATGATCAAATACTACAGTGTTATCTTTCAAACACTTTACACTCTACTTATGTCTCTTGGCTCAACCTTAGAGTCCTTTGTGTGATACCAGTAGTGTATTTTTGTTTATGTTAGGGCAATAGAGTGACTGATTAATCTGATTACCTGTCATGCTGTTGTGTGTGTGTGTGTATATGTGTGTGTGTGAGTGTGTGCGTGTGTGCGTGTGTGTGTGTGTATGCGTGTGTGTGTGTGTATGCGTGTGTGTGTGCGTGTGTGTAGTCTCGCTGAGTCTCTCCAGTCTTTTTTTCCTCTCTCCTATTTCATCATATCTCACTTCATCTACAAATCCACTTTCTCCTTGCTTCCCCTCCCTTTATATTTCCCTCCCTGTATCTCTCTCTCTCTCTCCCTATATTTCTCCCTCCCTGTATTTCTCTCACCTTAAATCACTCCCTTCCTGCATCTCTCTCCCTCCCTCCCTGCATCCCTCCTCCTCCCTCCCCACCCTCCTCCCCTGCATCCTCCCTCCCTCCCCCCCTGCATCTCTCTCTCCCTCCCCTGCATCTCTCTCCCTCCCTGTATCTCTCTCTCCCTCCCTGCATCTCTCTCTCCCTCCCCTGGGCCTCTCTCTCTCCCTCCCTGCATCTCTCTATCCCCCTGCATCTCTCTCTCTCCCTCCCTGCATCTCTCTCTCCCTCCCTGCATCTCTCTCTCTCTCTCCCTCCCTGCATCTCTCTCTCTCTCCTCCCTATATCTCTCTCTCCTCCCTGCATCCTCTCTCCCCTCCTGCATCTCTCTCCCTCCCTGCATCCTCTCTCCTCCCTGTATCTCTCTCTCCCTCCCCTGCATCTCTCTCCTCCCGACTTCTCCCTCCTCTCAGCATCTCTCTCTCCCTCCCCTGCATCTCTCCCTCCTGCATCTCTCTCTCCTCCCTGCATCTCTCTCTCCTCCCTGTATCTCTCTCTCCCTCCCTGCATCTCTTCTCCTCCCCTGCATCTCTCTCCCTCCCTGCATCTCTCTCTCTCCCCTCCCTGCATCTCTCTCTCTCCCTCCCTGTATCTCTCCCTCCCTGCACTTTCTCCCTCCCCTGCATCTCTCTCCCTCCTGCATCTCTCTTCTCCCTGCATCTCTCTCTCTCCCTCCCTGCATCTCTTCTCTCCTCCCTGCATCTCTCTCCCTCCCCTGCATATCTCTCTCTCTCCCCTCCCCTGTATCTCTCTCTCTCCCTCCCCTGCATCTCTCTCTCCCTCCCTGCATCTCTCTCTCTCCCTCCCTGCATCCCCCCCACAACTAACTTTATAATTAGGGTCACAAGGGTCGCTGTGTACTCGTCCAGAAGACTTTAATGAACTATAATTTTCATATTCCTAGTACATCAGTGAAATGTTATGTTAGTGTTATGTTAGTGTTATGTTATGGTGTGTTATGTTAGTGTTATGTTATGGTTAGTTATGTTAGTGTTATGTTATGGTGTGTTATGTTAGTGTTATGTTATGGTGTGTTATGTTAGTGTTATGTTATGGTGTGTTATGTTAGTGTTATGTTATGGTGTGTTATGTTAGTGTTATGTTATGGTGTGTTATGTTAGTGTTATGTTATGGTGTGTTATGTTAGTGTTATGTTATGGTGTGTTATGTTAGTGTTATGTTATGGTGTGTTATGTTAGTGTTATGTTATGGTGTGTTATGTTAGTGTTATGTTATGGTGTGTTATGTTAGTGTTATGTTATGGTGTGTTAGTGTTATATTATGGTGTGTTATGTTAGTGTTATAATATGTGTTATGTTAGTGTTATGTTATGGGTATGTTAGTGTTATGTTATGGTGTGTCATGTTAGTGTTATGTTATGGTGTGTTACGTTAGTGTTATGTTATGGTGCGTTGTTAGTGTTATATTATGGTGTGTTATGTTAGTGTTATGTTATGGTGTGTTATGTTAGTGTTATGTTATGTGTGTTATGTTAGTGTTATGTTATGGTGTGTTACGTTAGTGTTATGTTATGGTGTGTTACGTTAGTGTTATGTTATGGTGTGTTATGTTAGTGTTATGTTATGGTGTGTTATGTTAGTGTTATGTTATGGTGTGTTACGTTAGTGTTATGTTATGGTGTGTTATGTTAGTGTTATGTTATGGTGTGTTATGTTATGTTAGGTTATGTGTTATGTTAGTGTTATGTTATGGTGTGTTACGTTAGTGTTATGTTATGGTGCGTTATGTTAGTGTTATATTATGGTGTGTTATGTTAGTGTTATGTTATGGTGTGTTAGTGTTATGTTATGGTGTGTTGTTAGTGTTATGTTATGGTGTGTTACGTTAGTGTTATGTTATGGTGTGTTACGTTAGTGTTATGTTATGGTGTGTTATGTTAGTGTTATGTTATGGTGTGTTAGTATGTGTTATGTTTTCGTGGAATGAGTTATTTTTATTTTGTTATGACAGTGTTATGTGTGTATATATATATATATATATATATATATATATATATATATATATATATATATATATATATATATATATATATATGTGTATATATATATATATATATATATATATATATATATATATATATATATATATATTTATTTATACGAAGAGAGGCGGAGAAAAATAATAAGTGACAAACAGACAGACAGACAGAATACCCTATAATTTCTCGCCATAGCAATGAAATTAAACTCATATCATGATTTTTTTTTCAACTAATGCGAGTAATTAATCATAAATATGCATCTACCAAATAACACGCATAAATCACCCGGGTTCGTCCGTATTAGAGACCCAGTGTGTAATAATATATTCTGCTGAAGGCGAATATATTACAAAACTATGAAAGGTACAAAAGCAAATTACAGATGGCAGTGACTGTAAGCAGGAATGTTACCTTTTCAATCGTTCATGTCAACATTATATACACGATATTGTTCAGCTGTGTAGACTGACTAATTCTTTTTCAGCCTTTTTTCTTTGTTTTCCTGAGTTGTTTGTGATGGATTTTTAAGATCGCTTGAAAACTCTCGTAAATTAGAGCGAGAGAGAGAGAGAGAGAGAGAGAGAGAGAGAGAGATGGGGAGAATGACGTATGGTTTCTGTTATCAGCTGTGACCCCCACCTTCACCTCGTTCCTACCATCAGGTTGTTATATGAAGGTTTATGTAGGCGCATGAACCATTGCTGTGGTACGTAAATCTCCCATGACAGGTGAGTTTGTGGACTGTAACAAGTGTAGAGTCCGTTATGGATGGAATGAAACGAGTTCAACCCAGGTTTTGAAGGGTTTAAATGAATCCTACTCCCGTGTTGAGGGGTATAAAACGTGTATTTCCCAGGTATGAAACGAGCCTAACTCTAGTTGTCAAGAGGAGAGAAAGTTTAACCCTCACTTAGAGTCGAAAAATTAGTCCAAGCTTCATTTTGCAGGAATAGTACGAGTTTGGAGGGATATAGACAGGGTAACTCATTAGACTGCCATAACTATCAAACTACGTGACTGACGGTATTGTCAGTCTTATTCGTCTATGTATCTGTATGTATCTGTTTGTTTATCTGTCGTTTATTCTGTTTATCTATCTGTCTCTTTTTTATGTACATACGTGTTTCTTCATCACACACACACACACACACACAGACATATATATAAATGTATTTTTTTCTCTCATACAAACAACAGAGTGGAACAAAACGAGAGAGCACTACCAAAGCATTTTAGTTACAATTATTTCAAACAGAGTCAAAATGGTGGGCACATCAGATTTGTCGGACACTGTCAGGGGTGATACTGGAAAAATGATGAAAAAAAAAATATAACGTTAAAATGTATGTATGTTAGGTAGGTGGACTGTGTGTGTGTGTGAGTTGGTTACCGGTGAAAATTAAACCGTAATATTTTTGATGGACAGACAGACAGACAGACAAAAACAGACAGACAGACAAACAGACAGACAGACAGACAGACAGACATGCTATCTGTATATCTATCTTAATATCTCTCAATAAATTCTTAGACTGATAAACCGATAGACACATACACCCCCGTATAATAACTTGAGGATTGTCATTATCACGTTCTTAGTTGTGAGTTATAAGTTGTGAGTTTTGAGGAATACGGGTTGTGCTGTGAGTGAGAGACTTTTTGAGATATGAGTTGTATCTAACGAGCTGTAGGTTGTGAATTAGTTATGAGTTCTGAGTTGTGATTCATTAGACTTAGAATTTTATGAGAGAGTAGTTATAAGTTGTGAGAGAAAGAGAGATAAAAAGAGAGACAGATTGCGAGAAAAAGAGAGACTCTGGCAGAAATAGAGCATGAGAGAAGCCAAGAGAGAGAATGATTAAGAGACGGATAGAGATAAAGAAAGTTGCAATTTAATAGATAGTCAGGCTGACAGAAAAGACTTGGAGAGAATATAAGAAAATGGCATAGAGAAGGAGAGAGAGAGAGAAAATTAAGAGAGAAACAAAAACTAAGAAATATAAAGTAAGACGGATAGATTGCTATAGACTTGAGTGGAAACAAATAAAGATGAAAGAGGGAGTGAAAATAAGAGAAAGCGGGAGAAAGAGAAAGAGAGCGAGAGAACCTATGAAATAATTACTTACAAAGAGACATAGAGATAAAAGACAAAGAGAGAGAGAAAGGCAGAAACTGACTGAGAAAGATTTATAGACTATGAGAGAGATATATAGATAGAGAGAAAGAGATGGAGCACTTGTATGCAAAATCTTTCAACGGACTCAGATGGGGTAAGAGGAGGGAGTGTTGACGTAGGAACTTTAAAGGATATTCTTCTTCATTCTGAGAGACTAAACTGTAAAGCTGATGTGTAAAGCTGAAGTGTAAAGCTTGTGTATGAGGAGAGAGGTGTGGATTGTTAGGGACATTGAGAGATATACAGGTGGGAATTTATAATTTACAGATTGGCTTATTATAAAATTACTTTGATCTTAACTTTGGGATGAATCACCAAGTAGGCCAAGTAGGTGTTGAAGTTTTCATTTTTTTTTTTGTTAGTTAGCGAGGCATAACGTTGGTGGTTACATACGAGTACTTGTTGTAAACGAAGATCTTATCAGGGGGGAAAAATCTATTGGAATGAGACGGGATATATTCACCCTAAGTCGTGACCTGAAACAATATGGAGACAGATAGTTTGCAATAGTCACTCCATAAAAATCTATAAAAATAAAATAACTACACGTTTATTACGGAAGTGTTCGAATATATATGGAGAGAGGGGAAGGAGTCACAACCAATAAATATCAGGAAATAGGCAATAAGAAAGGATTGATGGGCTGACGAGATGGGTAGAAGAACATCTCAGAGCCTCATAAACGATCGAGACAGTTACCTATATGTTGCCCTCACTACTGTTATAGCCGAGTCACTCACCTCTCAGAATGACAGCCTTAACAGATTGATTGTCTGAGTGACAGATTGGGTATATATGTTATTGAAAAGTCCGTGCTGTTGCTGCTCTTGGCCAGTCCTCAGTCACTCTTGATATATAATGTCAAAAACAATCCCATCTTCCTTGGCCTCTATCAGCATCTCTATAGTAAAACCAATCCTGATATATAGATACAGAGATGCATGTTCTTTACCTCACTGCCTACAGGAACTTTAGTTTTAATGGTGCCAGGCGTATGATTTTTATTTTCTGTAATGATATTCTTTAATTACAAAACTTAAGCCCTAACCTTACACTTTAGTGAATTTTTTTTTAATGACTTTTATTTACATCATCTTTCTGGTAATCGGTAGTAAAAATAATCTAAACACCCACCAGGACAATGTTTTTAGTTGCATGGAAAAGTTAGCGTGTGTGTAAATACAACTTTTGAAAAGGTTGATAAAGGAAAAAAAAATAATGTAAAGGCGAGAATAAAGAGTTACGAAAGAGTATAAGAACTAGTTATCAATGAAGTGAATTAACAGGTAGATATCCAATTATACATACACCTGTTTTATTTTTTCTTTGAGTGAATTAAGAGAAACATAAAAAAATAAACATATGAATGAAATACCATATTATATCACCAGTGTGTTCACATTTTTATATCTTTTATTTAATTAAAAACAAAATATTAAACGAATAAAAAATAATTAGGCCATTTAACAACACTCGCTAGTTTGATAGTTGACATCATTAGCATAATATAACTGAACTAATTATAGTCAGTATTGATAGATCTCTGGAAAAGAACAAATTAGTATTTTATTTTAGTGTTTCTATCTCCAATATGGAAATGGCCTGCTGGTGTGTGTGTGAACATTGGCGGAAAAATACCGCGCCGGACAGAGGTGCCAACCTAATAATTGTGACTTTCACTGTAAAGAATTATTATCTTTTACGTTTTAAAAGCTGGAGCGTATTATGATTGTCTGTCTGTCTGTCTGTCTGTCTGTTAGATTTTGATCAAAAGTTTTGTATTTAATTAAATTTTCGATATCAGTAATGTGTGTATGATATTAAACGGCGGATGAATAGAACGTATTATTATATCACTGTCTTTCTCTGTCTGTCTGTCTGTCTCTCTGTCTGTCTGCGGTTAATAACTTTACCGTTTGATTAGTTTTGATTATTTTAGCACGGTTAGTTTTTATACATTTATTTTACAGTGTACCTCAGCAAAGCGAAACCTATTATGATATACCATTTTTCGCCTGTCAATCTGTTTGTCTGTCTGTCTGTCAGTCTGTCCGTCAACATTTAGCTAATATCCAGTGACATTGATGATAGAGTGAATATGTGTGTTTTTGTGTGTGTGTGTTTTATACGTGAAAAGATAAGTGTTATATTGTGTATTAAAATATGGAGTGTTTTATTGTATGACTTTACCCGTCTGTTAATATATGCATCTGTCTTTTTCCCGTCAGCCTATTTTAGTGTATTGATGTATGCGTCTATGTTTGTGTATTTATGCATGTAAGTATGTAAGTTTGCATGTGCAGTATATATGTATGTACGCGTAATCGTCCACTTGTACAACTCCACAGCTGCATCAAGACTGAGACCAGTTCCTTTCCAACCACAGTAAAAAAAACACTACCAGACACAAGATAACTTGCTTGTTCACTACTTGATCCACTCCCCATATATTTCCTTATTTCATTTATATCATTTCTGTTCATTGTGTATTTTTAGCCCATGACTGTTATTTTCTCTCAATAAACAGTCAATTATTATTATTATTATTATTATTATTATTATTAATATTAGTAGTAGTAGTAGTAGTAGTATGTCTGTACCTATGTGTGTATATTCTGTACAATGCGTATGCTGTAGATACACACGCGCACACCAAGTATATCGCTACAATTTAGTACACAAGCATATCCCTCCATTATTTTTATTCAAATACAAGTCTGCAAAAACTACCTGCAAATTGTATTGTAAATATTAAGTCCTTACGTATTTACTCATGAATTTGGGGATTCAATAACTCAGTCATTTATGAGTTTTGTCAGGGTGAATAATTAGACCAGATGAGTTACATTGATTCATCGGGGCCAGATTGTGGGGTTATAGTTTGTACTGTACGTGTAACAGGTGATGAATGTGAGATACGAATCCATAACACATAAATGAGGTTTGAAATTGAGGTATTAGACCATCTGAGAGAATTCATTCATATATAATACTAGGAAATAAGGCTTTAAATATGTGTACTTTAAGTTTTATTAATGAACTTGAGATAAGAGTCATTGGTCATTAACGAGTTGTAAAGATGAACTGTTAGACGAGATGAGTAAGATTCGTTTTCAAATACCTGTTGGTGAGTTGTAAATATTTGAACTGTTTTTATTCGTTGATTTAAGAAGGGCTGAGTTCAATCACTTATGAGATTTATAGTTACAATTTTATAAGACTTGGGTAGATTCATTCATCATCCCTAATAGTGAAGATGAGTATTGTGTGTTTATTTATGAATTTCAGAGGAACTATTCATGAGAGAAAGACACATCTATGGACACACACACACACACACACACACACACACACACACACACACACTCTCTCTCTCTCTCTCTCACACACACAGAAAACCCAATTGCTGAAAACTCGTTCCTTGTTTAATTTAATTCTCTTTTCATTCACAATTTCTAGTTTCCCTTTTCCGCCTCTACCACCCATCAACACCTCTGTTTTTTTCCTGATAGAGCCTTTCAATTTTCCTTTTACCCGTTATTTTTGTTTTCTTTTTTGTTATTTAGTATTTCAGTTCCATGTTGTGTCAAAACAATGGCAGAATGGTTTTCAATGTTGTTTTCCTAATTTTCCTGTTATGTTTCCTGTCAAATTTTCCTATTGTATTTCTTTAATAATTATTAATACTTCCTAATTTTTTTTCTGAAATCTTGAATTGTTTTCACGGATGACTTGGTTGTGAATGGACCTGTAGCAGTTGTGATCCAGGGCAATTCAGCTGGGTGTGATCTGACGGACTTCTCGAGGAAGAAGTGTGTGTGTGTGTGGGGTGTTTGTATGTGCGTGTTTGTGTGTGTGAGTGAAAGGGAGCAGTATAGATAGAATGGTAGATAAATCAATGGATAGAGAGATAGATAAAGAAATATATAGAAGGATAGGTAGATACATGAACAGATATATACTCATATTAAAGATTTTAGTTCTATATCTACTGTACTATTAATAACAAACAACAAATTTCCCTTTCTTTCTTCCACCTGTAAGAGAAGCAGTTCTCTCTCCTTACGAAACTCCTGTTGTCTCTCATTTTTTCTCTCTATTTTTTGACAGAAAAATATTCACACACACACAAACTATGTTTTTCCGTGTAAAGGAAAGAATACTCAGAAAACCATAAAACACGCAGGCCGACAAACTCTCTCTCTCTCTCTCTCTCTCTCTCTCTCTCTCTCTCTCTCTCTCTCTCTCTCTCTCTCTCTCTCTCTCTCTCTCTCTCTCTCTTCTTATCTTTCTCAAAACACGAGAAAATGTTCCTCGTAGTTTTAGGTTATTATTGCCTAACTTGTTGTGCCAAGCCGGCTTAAAAATACACTGGAAAGTAGTTCTATAAACTTCCCCGCCCCGCGTTGACTCGGCCAACTTTGGACTTTGATGCTACACCGGTAAACACATTATCTCCCTACGTCCTGCAAAAAAAATCTATATATATTTCCATTGTCGGGGAAGATAGCTCTAAAGTCAGGGGGAAATGCTGTGGCTAGGGGAATAATGTTAGGAAAAAATTTCAATGATTGGGAAAAATGCTGGGGTCTAGGGGAAAATGGCAAGGTGTGTGATAAAATGGAGAGGTTAGAGAAGAATAACAGTGGTGGAGAACGGTAAAAATCACAAAATTGAAGAAAATAATAAAGTTAGGGAACAAAATTCAGAGTTATGGAAAACTGCTATAGTCGGGAAAAAAGGCTAGTATTGGGGAACAATGTTAAAGCAGGAGAAACTACTAAAGTCGGAATGAAATTATTATTAGGGATAAATGCTAAGGTTGGGGGAAAAACTAATGGCAGGTCGAATTAATATCAATGTCGGAGAAGAAATGATGAAGATGGGAAAAACTACCGATGTCGGGAAGCGTTGCCCTCACAGTTCTATCAAAACAGCGCCAGACGAACATTTACTTACCTTCTGGCGCACTACTATGATAATAACGTCGATATTCGGTGGTTGGCAACCAGAGTTTCAACCCGACACATTACTTGTGTAAGTTATACTCATAAAAACGCCCACAACCGTCCAACTCTTCCGGAATTTCAATACATAACAACATATTTTAGACACAAAACTGCCAGCAAGAATTTAGATTGAATCAAACTCAGTAGAGAACAAAGGTTAACCAGGTAATTAAGATGCAAAGTGAAAACATTTCAAGTCAAACTCTGCGCGTGGAATGTAAATACGTAACATCACATTTACACTACAAACACAACAGTGGAACTTTAACCCTGGTCAACGCATGAAAGTGCTAAACTTACCTACACCAACCCGGTGAACTAGAGATAAAGGCAGAGAGTTTAACAGGGAGGTCTCCAACATCTGCTGGACGGATCTAAATGTACAGCAACACGATGGAGGAACAAATGTGTAGTGGTGTTTGGCAGACGTTGACGGTCCAAACTGGCGGTGTGTGGTAGTGGAGCGTCTTTATATATGGCGGAGGTCAGGTGTATAGAGAGAGAGAGAGAGAGAGGAACGAGAGAGAGATGTAAGATACGAACGGTGTTGGAAGAAGTATGGAGGTGAGAGAAACAACGATAATAAGGGAAAGTGAGAAAGATAATTAATTAAACATCCTCTGACCTCAAGTTTCAGATGTATAAATTGATAGGAAACTACACGACAAAATAACAAGCTTCATTACGATTTGACCCTGACCCACTAACTATCCAATGGCATTAGAATTGCTCCCAGTAAATAAAATTGTCATCGTACTGGACCAGGTTACATGGTCGACCCAGATAAGGAATAAATACGCAGTTTACTTCATGCAACAAAACCTGGAGAAAACTGAATTGGCTTATATCCCTACAAGTTTTACGCCATAATGGACAGGATATTACATACCTTGAATAAATAATCTAATTTTTCATTGTAATAGTAAGATACCTGTCATAGTACGTACTGGAAGGTTGATGATTACTGCACTTCTACAGATAAGGTCTTTAAGCTCCAATTCTACAGTAGATTAATAATTCCACTAAACATTAACAATTGATAAACAAGAGAAATTATTCATCTCTCTCGTGAACAACAGTTGGAGGTCTGAGGTACAGGAACTAATAAGACTTTAATAGGATTGTGACTACGGGTTTTGATGGTCACTACTTGCTTCGGTTTTATTGGTTTCATTTTTTGGTACATTTCATTGTTGATTTATTTTGCTTTATTTTCTCTCTTTTAACAAATTCATTTTATTAAACAATGAGTTGAAGAGGTGGCCTTGTAAGAGAAAATATTACATTCAGTATAAACTTTCACGGATATTCAATAAAAATTCACCAGTATTATCTTTGTCATTATCATCTTCATCATCATTAGCCAACAATATTGGTGCAGTGTTGAAGCCTGTTTGACCCATGCATTTGCTACACGTTGAGATACAAAACAACCTAAGTTTCTTGCATCTGCATGACTTTCCACAATCCGCTTTGCATACACACGATACTATCTTGAGCAAGGTGTCAGGGGCAACAGTGTCCACAGGTGTGAGGGGATCGTGCTGTGATCGCCATCCGCTTTCTGTTGGTGGCAATGGACTTCCCATCCATTCCTGAACCGTGACATAAGTGGGGTACGAATGTTACTTTGTTGCAGCACTAGTTGGAGTTTGTGGCTAAAATAATGAACTTAGGGAACTTCGACCGATTTTCCGTTTGTAAGCTATGTGACAGTATTAATCAAGTGATTTAAATTAATCAGCCCCATACGTCTTGGGAATGATTTCTCCCTCGCTCTTTACTTGATCATGGGTGCTTCCAGTCTGTATAAATGTATCCAGTAAGTCACATTACAGACACAGTGTCACAGCCTGTCACACAGTCATTGTCACAGCATGTATAAACAAGCATTTGCTGGTGTCTCCAATGACAACTGAATTCTGCGAATGTTGTAGTGTTATGGGATTGCTGCGGCATAACATGTATTGCACACACATGTCTGTAGTTGTGGTTGCCTGAGCAACGGGCATGGCCAGCAAGTCGGTGTCAGTCCCAACAACAACGACTGACAGCCCTCCTGACTCTGCTATGTCTGCGTCTAGCTCAACCTGTTTGACAACAGTAAACATCTTTTCATGTAAAGTTCGTATTTATCTCTTTTTTATTGTTACTGTTGGACAAGAATACTTATTGGGTGGTGGTGGTGGCTATCATGTTATCATCTAACATGATATCACTGAATGTACACGTGTGTGCTATTCGTCGCGGCTCAGTTACCTTTGTTGATGTGGTGGTAACATATCCATCAAGTACTACAGTTTATACAGCACAAAATTTATTTAATGTGTGTGAAATATATCCCTGATATACATAATAATAAGGGGAAGGTTGTGGCCAAAAAAACTGTATGAAGTAAGTGACATCTATTTATAAAAAGAAGGATATTCTCTGACATGTTGTATTGTTGGGTATTAAATTACTTCAACATTACATCCGAGGAACTCTTTACTGGCTTCCGCATCACACCACCAACTGCCATTGAGAACACAAGTGATTCTGTTGAATAAGAGACTTGGATTGGCTATTATATCTTAACCCCTGATTGTGATGCTCTTCCTCATGGCACCGACAGGCTTCACTTTGCAAATACGTATATGATACAATATAGAATGGCCGCTGTCATGTTTTTATTTTCATCCTGATGTCACTGACTCACACTCGTCGCACTACTGTGTTGCGTTATTATTATGCTCTTTTGTCATGAAGCCAATTAACGAGGCCTAGGTAAGAGTGATCCCCCTGGCTCGTCTCTGTGGTCAGGTGCTAAATGACTTTCTACTGACGAAGACATCACTTGTTATAATGAATCATCGTATGACAGTAACAAGTATACCAAGAAAGACATTAAAACAAGAAAGACATTAGAAATATTACACACGCGCCAGGCGACTGTGAGATGATTGTTCGTTAGTTGTCCTTCTAATATCTGGAGCTATTACTTCCTTTGTTTGATTTCTAAACGTAGGCAAATTCGTTTACAGTGTCCCATGTTCAACAGTTGTTAAGACTGAACCCCGAAATCAGAAAATTTGTTAGTTTGTGCATTATTTAATATATTTTTCTTCTTGACAAAGCACATTCGTCTCTTTAATAATTCGTCAACAACTTGTTGGAAGTCAAAGAAACTTTCAAGAACTCTTAGAAAAAAAAAACGTATTCCATTCTATGTTTAGAAAGTTCCCTCCACACGCGGGTCTGGCGGCACACCACACAGGTTGAGACAGTACAGGTTATATGCCTTTGGATATTTAGGAGCCAGCTGGGTTTTACAACAAGCTGGTGGTGATAGGGTTATACTACAGGGACTGACTCACTAACGATCAATCACAAGCTTCATCAAAGGGGCTTCGAACCCGGAACCAATAGATTACCAGCTCAATGCAGGGCACTAACTAATCCGCCTCCTTAGCTAACATATTTATTAGCAGTATTAATAATATTGTTATTATCAATATTACTTCATACTACAGCTGCAAATACTACGATATTTTTTTCATTATTGGTAAAATGATTCAGAAAAATGTATATAACCCAATGATTACATACGTTAAATGACAAACCATGTAATGAATTTACACCTAATCTTAATGAACTTTGCCATTAACTTTTTATAGTTACAAATACCACAGACGAGAAGTGATGAAAATTCTGGAGGGGCAAAACAGATCCCATATTTTATAACGTCAACTCACGATGATTTACCTCTCGAGTATTATCACACATTCTGAGTCAATCTTCTTTCACCCTGTAACGTGTTAAGGGACGGTCTGTTGGCTGTAGATCATCAAAGTTCAGGTGATAATCATGGTAATAATGCAATAAGAGTAATAGAAATAATGTTCTTGTGATACATCATATAATTTCCGACATGATATTATGAGTTCTCGATATGACTGTGATAAGTGAGGCTGAATACAGTTTATGTTAGTTATTATTTAATATCTCTTCGTGGTATCTTATCTCAATGTGTTTTAGAGATTTAGAAATGCTTTTACCTTCACGTTCAAGAATTTTCCTTTAGATTTTGTTATAGAGAATAGACACACATAGCCAAAGGATAAACCACAATAAGGAAAAATGTTAAAGGAGTTATAATGACACAATAAAAATCAAATTAGAAATGTAGAAATTAAGTAAAAGATAATTTTACAGAGGAAAAAATTAGATGAAATGAAATACCTGTGCATTCATCCCCCTGACCCCTGTACCTAAAGGAGACATAAAGAATAAACATAAAAACAAAAATGATATGAAAATAGAGCGAAAGAAAACATAAGGGCAAAATAAAAACAGAAATAACACAAAATACCAAAGAAAACTCATAAATAACCACATTATCTTGATTCCACTCCTTCCTTCCTTCCTTCCTTCCTTACTTGTCCCTTCGTATCACCTCTATTATCTTCTTATTCAGACCAGACCCTTGTCACACGTCCACACCTGACTCGCAACCTATGTGGGTCTGCTGGTAGACTCAACAAGGGCGCTAGACGCAGTGCACACCGGGGTAAACCACCTCTGTGTTATTCGTGGTACCTCGAGATAAGCTTAAGGGGATAAATGTTTTGCTATAGATTAGATTAGTATTATTTTCTCGTTCTCTCTCCCTCCCTCTCTTTCTTTTCCTCTTTTCTCTCTCTCGTTCCGCTTTTCTCTCTCTCTCTCTCTCTCTCTCTCTCTCTCTCTCTCTCTCTCTCTATACACCTGACCTCCGCCATATATAAAGACACTCCACTACCACACACCGCCAGTATGGACCGTCAACGTCTGCCAAACACCACTACACATTTGTTCCTCCATCGTGTTGCTGTACATTTAGATCCGTCCAGCAGATGTTGGAGACCTCCCTGTTAAACTCTCTGCCTTTATCTCTAGTTCACCGGGTTGGTGTAGGTAAGTTTAGCACTTTCATGCGTTGACCAGGGTTAAAGTTCCACTGTTGTGTTTGTAGTGTAAATGTGATGTTACGTATTTACATTCCACGCGCAGAGTTTGACTTGAAATGTTTTCACTTTGCATCTTAATTACCTGGTTAACCTTTGTTCTCTACTGAGTTTGATTCAATCTAAATTCTTGCTGGCAGTTTTGTGTCTAAAATATGTTGTTATGTATTGAAATTCCGGAAGAGTTGGACGTTTGTGGGCGTTTTTATGAGTATAACTTACACAAGTAATGTGTCGGGTTGAAACTCTGGTTGCCAACCACCGAATATCGACGTTATTATCAAGGTAATGCTCCACCACAGGCAGAAGGTGGTGAACGTATGTCTGGAGAAATATTTATTTATTCATTGCGAGGTGAAGAAAAAGCCAGGCGCTGATGATTGCCAGTGCTGGAGCTCCTTTATGGCCCGTCGTTTACTTACTGAACTGTACCTCTCCAACATATGTATTTGTACACATTTTTTAAAACAATCTCTCTCTCTCTCTCTCTCTCTCTCTCTCTCTCTCTCTCTCTCTCTCTCTCTCTCAAGCCTAATCCCCCAATTCATTTTCTTTAATTACATTCTTCGCTTTTTTCCTTCAGACCCATTTTTATCCTTATAAATATTTAGCTAACTGTAGTGGCCGCCATTTACCATTTAATGTATGTGGTGTTCATAAGTCTATGTGTTAATTATGTGAAGTATTTTTTGCGCGTGTTTAGTTTATTTTATAGTGTGTGATTTTTGTATTTGTTTGTAATTTATGTTGATATACGTGATATTTTGTTCCTGTAATGTTTTTTTAATTCAGTGTTTACTTTCTATTGGAACTTTCGTATAATATTTTATTAAGTGGAGTGAATGACACACACACACACACACACACACACACACACACACACACACACACACACACATATGAACAAATAACACTGTGTAAGAGAGACGATATTTCTTACACTCTCTCTCAAGAATGTGTGATTAATTAGACCTAAAACCTTTTCTCATACTGATGTAAAACTTGAATCGTAAAAAATGTTTCATGTGAATTTCCTTAAAAATTTTCAGATTTTAGTTGTTTTTCTTAACTATTTACTACTTCTTTGTTCATTTGTTATGTATATATTTAGATATTTATTCATATTTTATTTTTTCATTGTTATTTATTCTTTGTTATTTCTACATCTCTAAGTTTTTTTTGTCGTATCTGTTATTCCCTTTGTTTTTTTTTTATGTTTTTTTCTCTGTGAAACTTTTGTTATTTAATTCATTCTATGTTTATTACTCATTTTATGTATTCAATTTTATCATATATTTATTTTCGCTTTCTTTAACACTTAATTAGTAGTTCTTCATTTATTATCGTTTCTTATTTACTATCAAATCTCTGTTTTTCCGACCTATTTCTTCTATTCTTTTATCTCGTCTAACAGTTATGACCGCTTCTATTTACTATTTTAGTTTATTTCACTGCCGATGTAATTTTCTCCACTAAATATTTCCTTTCGTTAAATTCCAATCATTTTTATCTATCATTAATAATTCTTCCTTAGTTATATAATCTAATAGAACTCATTTCACCTGTGATTTTTTTCCTCATTCAACATCTTTTGTTTTCTTATTTTCTTTATTTTTTTTATTTTGTTATTTTTATTTATTTGTCTATTTACTATTATTCTCTTTTTATTTAAACGGAAAAGTTCGTAATCAACAGCAAATTCAGACCAGGAGAAAGAAGGGATAGTTTCTCTCTCTCTCCTGAAGGTCGTAAATCTTTCCGGGAGACGCTAATGTCTCCTATATATTCACGGAGAGACCTTGAGAGATTGGTGAGACACTGCCACGGAGAGACCTTGAGAGATTAGTGAGAGAATGATAGACCCCCGGAGACTTCGAGAGGTGTGGTGAGGCAGTTACACGAGGAGGAGGAGGAGATTTTCAGGATGGCTGGCGAGACAATGACATGTATAGATTAAGAGAGTGATGAGACCGAGAGAGAGAGAGAGAGAGAGAGAGAGAGAGAGAGAGAGAGAGAGAGAGAGAGAGATTTAGTAAGAAGGAGAATACTTGAAACATTGGTGAGACATTGGCAAGAAGAGATTTAGAGAACGGTGAGAGAGACCTTGAGGTTTTGAGGTGTCGGTGAAGTGTGTGGAGGTTAGGTTAGGTTAGGTTAGGTTAGGTTAGGTTAGGTTAGGTTAATTCTCCGTGTCATTCTCTTCTCTGTATTCTCTCTTGCTCCGCTTTATCTCTTGGCCTCAGTTCTCGAGGCGAGGCACTGTCTTGTGTGATGGCGGTCATGACTAATGGAAGCTACAGAGGGAAGACACTGGAGAGAAAGTTTGAGAGATTGGTTGAGGTCAGTCATCCAGAGAGAGAGAGAGAGTAATCATGCACAGACAGAGAGAGACAGACACGGGCAGGCAGAGAGACAGACAAACAAACAGAGAGACAGACAGACACACTTTCTGAGATTACTTGTAGTCAGGCAGGTAGAAAAATAAAGAGGGGGAAGAGATCTTGAGACACTAATGGAAGACTGTCACTAAGAGAATTTAAGAAACCAGTGTGAGACTGTCAAGGCTTTAAGAGACTGTCAGTTAGGAAGATATTACCTAAAGTCATATGACAAGAGAAAACAGAATGACATCTACAGGAAGACCTAAAGATGATGATGATAATAATAATAATAATAACAATGACAATAACAATGACATTAACAATAGTAATAGTAATAATAATCATAATAATAATACCTGCACGCCACTGACAAAACGGTAAATTTACAATAAGAATCACCTTTAATTATCAAGGCAGTAACTGATATGTAAATTTCATTAAAAAAAACAATAGAACGAATTATTGATTGACCATTGAAGCTACACTAATTAGGTCTTGTTGATTAGCAAAAAATGATGTCACTGTAATAATGATTTTTTTTGGGGGGGGGGAGGAGGGAGGCTCCGAGTACTAATTAGTTCAGAAATGATTGATATTTTGTTGTTAATTGTTATTGCTTTGGAGATTCAGATGAGGTTAAGATTCCAAAGATATGTTGGAAGCCGTGTGGTATCTCTCTCTCTCTCTCTCTCTCTCTCTCTCTCTCTCTCTCTCTCTCTCTCTCTCTCTCTCTCTCTCTCTCTCTCTCTCTCTCTCTCTCTCTCTCTCTCTCTCTCTCTCTCTCTTTCTCTCTCTCTCTCTCTTGTGGTACAGTCTCTTTGTCATCTGTGTTTCTGTCTCTTTATCTCTCCGTCATGCTGTCTGTCTCTGCTTGCTATTCTTTTTATCATTCGATCCGTTAGTCTCTCTTTCTTTCGGTAAATACTGCGTTTTTATCTCTCTCTCTCTCTCTCTTTATCTTTGGTACTCTTATCACTATTTCTCTGTCTCTTCCTGTCTCTTTTTTGTTGTCTTCTTGTCTCTGTATCTGTATGATCTCCCAGTGTCTCCATTCCCTCTTTCTCTTTTTCTCTAGAGCGTTGAGCTTCATCTCTGCTTAATCATCTCTTTGTGCCTATCTTATTCTCTTTCTCTTTATTTTTTATTCAACTTCTGCCATTCTTTCTTTCTCTTTTTCTTTGTCTCTATCTGTCTGTGAAAATCAGGAGAGTTGAAAATACTATTGCGACTCCTACAACAACAAATATTACTACTACTACTACTACTACTACCACTACTACTAACTCTGCTACAGCTACTATTATTATCATTATACCACTACCGTTGCTACTTTTACTAATAATACTACACCTTCGCCGCCATTTTATTTCCATGAAATTAAATATACTAATACAAAAGTAGCTACCCTAGCTGTGTTGAGTTAGTTGAGCCGCAGATCTATGTGTCATTCAGTGATTGTTGCCTCATAGTCAATATCTGCGACCGTTGTCGGATTTGGGGCCGAAGATCTCGTTCCCTTGAGTCAAAGCAATGGAGACCTAAGCAGAGAGAAGGACAGTCGACATCTCAAATAGGTTGTAACGTAACTTTTGGGCTGCTGCTTCTGTTCGGATAACACTTCAGCCAGTCTGGCATAGAAACATCTTGCACTTGGTCCCATCCCGCACAGAGGTTGTGAACACCAGAGGAGTGAAGCTGCCTTGATCAACATTTTGAATTCTTTCACCATATACTCTGTTTTTGTCATTCTCGTTCCTCTTGTGTGCAGCCTCGAGAGTTACGGTGACATGCGACCATGGAATCGAAAATCCTTATGTCAAACAAAACTCGCTCTCTTCGCGCCTAGAATCCTCGAGCACTGACGTCCACACGAGCTTCGTTGGATGTGTTGTATGTCCTGTGTCCGGGTAGTAGGGACATATGTACGTTGGCATGGGTGTGAAGGGCACCCCTGGGGGCTGAGGGCAACAATCTATACAAAATCGGAATCTTACACTGCGAGCAGGAATGGTCTCACTGTCTATGATCACACTGATGTAGGTACAGGTAAAAAAGTCTTACATGGTCGGGCATGGAGCTTGGAGGGTGGCCAGCACTGCCCGGGATGTCTGTTTACTTGAGGGCAGCGACTGTGCGCGTAGAATAGTTGGCCTTCTAACACTGGCATCATGGGCGGCAGTCGTGAGACCGCACCCACTAAAGTAAGCCTATCCCACACCCAGGCACCTGGCATCACCAACAGTCGCGCCAACCACTTATATCTTTCCTGGTGACCTCTGACCTCTGGTATACACACAGAATATATGCAATTGATGCTATATAGGTTGAGGAGAGCCTTCAGTGCCAATGATATGGGTGACGTCCAATATTCACCGAGACTGTGATATTCCTACTCCCACCTACGGAGTATACAGCATGTCCCATGCAAATTCACTGTAAACCAAGGAGAATACCCAACTACACCCTACCCCCGCTACTACCAGACACTACAACTACTACTACTATATTACTTTTACCATTACGGCAACCAATATTAATAACGATAACCAATTATAGCATGTATAAAGATTTTGTTGGGAAAAAATGGCTCTGATTTTTATATGAATAGAAACATATCCACATGAATTATTTTGTTATCCTAAATAACAACAAAGGCCGCTATTCATAAAGATATTAAACTAGACGAAAAAAAAAATATTTGATATTGTGTCATGTTACAAATATTTCGGTCACTACATTCAGAAAAAATCCGCTTGACAACAGCGACGAGGAAATATAGATTAACGAGATTTTATATCCTGTTTAATTTAACTTTCGCTTGTAACATCGCTTTAATTTACGCTTTTATGCCCTTTTTTTGACGACTATTGCTAAAGTAAACACGTATTACAGAAGTGGTATTGCAACACTATAAATCACACTTTTAAAGCTTATAGTGTATCCTGAAAGACATTATATGGACTCACACTTACCGAGTAGCCAGACACTTGTTGACAGAGACACACAATTACTTTACTAATCTTACTACTGGGTCATTTGTTTTTGTATATTCAAGAACCATACATAATTAATTACATTTTAGGACGTGTAATAAAGAGGAATCTTAAAAATTAGAAGGAATAAAATCTGGACATTTTAAAGAATATTTATGTTTTTTTGCAATAATATGATCACCATCACCTCTACCACCACCATCACCACTACCACTACCATCACCACCACCACCATTACCACCACTGACACCATCACTATCACTATTATTGTAACTATTACTACTACTACCACCACCATTTACGACCACCACTACCACCACCACCGTCTCCACCACCACCACTACCACTATCACCATCACTAACACTACTTTTACGACAACCGACGATCACGACCGTCACCACTACCATCACCACTACCACCTCCATTACCATCATCATCACCACCTATGACCACCACCATCACCACGACCACTATCGTCACCACCATCGCTACCACCATCACTACCACCACCACCACTACCACCACAGTTACTAACTTGAACACGATCAGGAGTTGAGAGAAGGATATACATAATAAGGAGGATTTTTCTTGTTCCTGGAAAAATTTATATGACAAACAAGACTAAATGGGACCAGTGTTTGCCTCCTTCGTACCCTCCCTCCTTCCTTCCTTCCCCCCCTGACACCCTCCCCCTCAGTAAGAGCTCCTTCCAGCTAGTCATTTATTACTCAGTGAATAGCCTTTACGGGGCGCCCCGGGCCACCTTGTTAATTAAAACCCCAAAACAGATCCCAAGAGCCTACAGTATGAATGAGTTTGGTCCAATTAGTGCAACTTATTTATTCGTCTCGATGCTGCTGCTGCTGTTGCTGCTGCTGCTGCTGCTATTCTTCATAAGGAATGACTCCACCACTGAACTCCCCCATCCTGAAAGGGTTTTCATGGAGCCCTATTTTCCCTCTCTAAAAGATCCCGGAGATTAATCATATGTATATAAATATAGCTCCCGCAATACAAATACCATGTTGGTGAAGTTCTTGATGAAAAGAAGTTGTGACTGATGAATAGTTTATAATTCGGGCTTCGGCTTTCATACATTATAGATAAAAATACCTTCAGAAGTTTTAAACATATTAAAACAAACACAAGACTATGTTTCCCTGTAAAGCTGAGAGGTGAATGTTGATATAGAAATCACCGTGAGGTATTGACAGTGATATATGCGGCACTTTCTCCCCGTCTTAGTTGAGTTAATCCATGGCGCAACGATTAACTTAAGACACCGGGAAATTAGTTACGTCTGCGGTATGTAGTATATTTTCATGAATTTATATCTCAAATCAGGAAAAACTCAGGTTATCAGAGACAAGAGAGGAAATTGGGCAGAAGAAACATTTCTGAGTTGGACAACACGTGTACTGTACAACACACGAAGGAAGAAGAGAAGCTAGCGAGTAAAGCATGGAGGGCAAAAGGAGGAGAGATAGAACAAGATAGATAGACACAGCGAAAATTAGACCTGGAATGAATGGGGGAAGATAGCGGAGGATGGATGACAGAGACGCGGATGGAGAAGGATTGTTGGGCGGGCAGGGAGCAGCGCTAGATAGGAGAGAAGAAGAGATAAATAAGATTACACCCATCCTTACACATGTCTCTTGTACTCTAAAGATACTCTTTTGTGAATCCTGGTAAGACATAAATGTTCGGGGGAAGCGCACGGGAAGGGTGAATAACAGTATCAACGTATGGATAAACAACAACATTTATTTAGTAAAGTTTCGACAAATCTCATTACCATCATCAGACCTAAAACATAAAGTTAAACACAATGGCATAAAATAAATCAATATTACGAATACAAGCGAATAAACAAATCACTAAATACATTGATAGAAAAAAAACACATTGAACAAACACACAGATTGTATATATATATATATATATATATATATATATATATATATATATATATATATATATATATATATATATATATATATATATATATATATATATATATATATATATATATATATATATAGTTTTTTAATGTAACATCATAAAGCATTTAATTACGGAAAACAACAAACCACCTTAACACACTAGATAAACCAACATACAAATGAATACAGAGACAAACAAACCATAAATACATTAATCGATTGTTGACTTAAGGGAAGACGCTGTAATTGGCTCAGGGTTCCATAAAGCAATAACCAGGGCCGAGATCTCCGCCTCTCGGATAAGACAGATTACATTAATGGCACAAGACATATAGAGCAACACACGTCTTCCGATACATACAGGTATAATAATTGCTTCAGTCAAGATGTGTCCGCTACATCTGCCTCCACCCCCTCCCCACTAGTCCCCGGACCTCTCACCCACAGTCCCCTTACCCCCCTTCCCCCCCCCAGCCCCTTACCCCCTTCCCCCAGCCCCTCCCTCTTCCCCCAGCCCCTATCTGATATAATGTACATTAGTTTCTAAGAATCTCTCCTACCACATACCGCTCCTCCATGTTTCTCTACCTCTCAACTCTCCTCCAGCCTTCCATCATCCCTCCTCCTCCATCTTCCTCCGCCCCGCCATCCTCCTCCATCCCTCCGTCCTCCTCCATCCCTTCCACCTATCCCATCAAGACCCCGAACACCTTCCTGAGATATGTCTTTAGTAATTAATCAGGAGATGTACGACCAGGATACCACGGAGTGTGGGATCAGGGGTGCAGGCCAGGGATGTGGGAGGCCACAGGTATAGGAGGCTACAGGGGTGTGGAGCCACGGGTGTGGAGGCCACGGGTGTGTGAGGAGCCAGGGGTGTATGAGACCAGGGATGCAGGAGGCCCGAGGTGCAGGGCCAGGGGTGCAGGGAAACCAGGGATGGAGACCAGGTGCAGGACCCGGGTGCCAGGCCAGGGGTGCAGGAGGCCAGGGATGCAGGAGACCAGGGATGCAGGAGCTAGGGATGCAGAGGCCAGGATGCAGGAACCAGGATGCAGGAGACTAGGGATGCAGGAGGCCAGGGGTGCAGGAGGGGTGCAGGAGGCCAAGGAGTGCAGGAGGCCAGGGGTGCAGGAGGCCAGGGGTGCAGGAGGCCAGGGGTGCCAGGAGCCAGACCAGGTGCAGAACCAGGGTGCAGGAGGCCAGGGTGCAGGAGGCCAGGGATGCAGGAGCCAGGGGCCAGGGATGCAGGAGGCCGGGATGGTGACAATGCAGGAGGCCAGGGGTGCAGGAGGCCAGGGGTGCAGGAGGCCAGGGGTGCAGGAGGCCAGGGGTGCAGGAGGCCAGGGATGCAGGAGGCCAGGGATGCAGGAGGCCAGGGGTGCAGGAGGCCAGGGATGCAGGAGGCCAGGTGACAATTTTTTTCTTCACCGATTCTTGTCTTTCATTTTCCTGTTTCTTTACCTCTTCGTCTTCTTTCCATTCTCTTTTTTTTTTAACCACATCTCTACGTTTCCCTCTTCCTCATTTCTCTGCCTGTGCCCTTCCCCGTCTCTCCTTTTTTGTTCTTCTCTCCCAACTTCTTTTTTTTCTACTTGTGTTATTTCTATTATCTTCTTCTTCTCTTTCCTTGAACAATTTCTCATTCACCTCTTCTTCATCTTCTCTCTCTTCGTACCATTTCTCCTCCTCCTCCTCCTGCTGCTTTAAGGTGTTTGTGCCCGGGAATATCGGTTTATGGAGTCAACAGTTATGGTCATTTAGCTTACCTGATGCTAAGTGACTGTCAACAGGGTCAGACGTGTGCGAGATGGGGAGATGCAAGGATGACTCTAGAATACTGTAGGATGTGCTTGAGTACTCTAGGATGCTGTAGGGTTCGTATGGATACCCTAGGATGTGCTTGGGTGTTCTAGGAGAGTGATGGATACTTTAGGATTCTACAGAATTAACCATTTCCATTTTATCTTCTTTTTGTATCCTCTCTCATAATCTCTCTCTCTCTCTCTCTCTCTCTCTCTCTCTCTCTCTCTCTCTGTCTCTCTCTCTCTCTCTCTCAAGACAAAATACCAAGCTTACTTGCCCATGAAAATCAACTCCGAGAATGAGTATGTTTCTGGAGGCGTCACAATGGCGGGTCGTTACGTAAAGCTAAAACTTGGCAACGGGGTAATTCTGCTCCTCTAATGACTCCATTAACTCGCGGAGAAACTGTATTAATAATGAGCCTCGACATCACTCTAAACTTTACTCATTTCCTGAACGCATGATTTGGTGAGCAATTATGGCGTGTCCACTGGCTCGTATGGTGATTATTGTGTGTGTGTGTGTGTGTGTGTGTGTGTGTGTGTATGCATGTGTGGTTATATATAATTCATCTCTCTCTCTCTCTCTCTCTCTCTCTCTCTCTCTCTCTCTCTCTTAGTGAGAAAATATATATATAGGAAAAGGTCGAGAAAGGTGGCCATCGGTTGCCAATACATCTTTTTTTCCCCCCTAGTTTTCCGGCATTCAATTTGTGGTTTCGTTTTTCCTATACACAACATTCCAGCAAACACAGAGAGAGAAAACAGTACCCCCCTTTTCTTCCTCGCTGATCAGAATGTTTTGTTGAATTTTTTTTTCCTCTGGGCAGAAAATCTTTATCCCTGTCCCAAAATAAAATGATTGAATGTCGAAGTTTGCTAAAGAATTCTCACCATTACTTCACCTCTATTCACTGGGACGAAGCTCTAGCAATGAGGTATTATATTGTCTGCTGGGACGGAGGGAGGGAGGGAAAGGAGGGAGTGAATGAGAAAGAGAGAATGGAAGAGATAGTAGTGAGGAAAGGAGAGGGCAGTAAGGAAAGGAAGATAGAAAAATGAGATACGATTATTATTGTTTACTATGAAAGAAGGATGGAAAGGGGGATGGGATGGAAGGGGGGAGGAAGGGATGGAAAGAGGGAGGGAAGAGGGATGGAAGGGGGAGGAAGGGATGGAAGGGGGAGGATGGGATGGATGGGGGAGGAAGGAGGGATGGAAAGGGGGGAGGGAAGGGATGGAAGGGGGGGGGAGGAAGGGATGGCGGTAAGGGAGGCACGGAGGGAAGGATGGATGGAGGGATAATGGAAGGGAGTGAATGAGATACAGAAAGTGATAGGGAAAATTAAAGGAAAAGGGTACTGATAAATGGAAGAGATGAGGTATTATTATTCTTTGGTGTAAGGAAGGTAGGTAGAGGAAGGGAGAGAAGGAGGGAGCGATTAGGGGAGAAGGGAGGGGAGAAGGGAGGGGCAAGGGGAGAAATGAGACAGGGACACACACACACACACATACACACACACACACACACACACACACACACACACACATATATATATACACTTAGAACAGGAAGAAACAGCAAAGAAGATAAACAGATATACAAGAAAGCAAAAAAGGATACAGACACGTATGGAAGAGGAATTAGAAGGTGTTGGAAGGAGGAAACTAATAGTGACAGACAATGGCAGAGACAGACATACTGACAGGGAGAGAGAGAGAGAGAGAGAGATAGAGAGACAGAGAGAGACAGAGAGAGAGAGAGAGAGAGAGGAGAATGGTTGACAGATTTGCTGAATTCTCACAAAAAATACTAAAATGAAATTCCCCGCCTCACTAAACCCTTTGGTGAGTTTTATATGAAGAAAGAAAGTTGTTTTTTGTTCACCTTTCTACCTCTTTTCTCTCAAGTTTTCCTTTGTGTGTGTGTGTGTGTGTGTGTGTGTAATTTTCAGTGTCTCTTCTTCTCTCTCTCTCTCAAATCTTCGCTCCCCCTCCCCACAGGAATATCAATACGAGGAGAGTTGATGACACTCAATACAGCAAAATAAATAACTGATAGTGAACCATAACTGACAGGATTTCTGAACAATTCTCTCTCTTCTCTCTCTTTCTCGCTCTCTCTCTCTCTACATACAACCTATTCCCAATACACGACACCTCACATTCACGCTATATCAGGATGTTGGTTTACTGTACTGGTGATAATGTGTAAATAATGACAGTAACATCCTCAGTGCTCAGTCATGTTGTGTTGTCGAATGTATATATATATATGCAAAACGTTGGGATCCTCGTGAAGTGAGGGAGAGAGGAGGGGAGAGACCAGAGACAGAGATAGAGAGATAGACAGACAGACAGACAGACAAAGAGACTGATAGACAGACAGACAGACAAAGAGACAGACAGACAAAGAGGCAGACAGACAGATAGACAAACAGACAAAGAGACAGACAGACAGACAGACAAAGAGACAGACAGACAAAGAGGCAGAGAGACAGACAGACAGGCAGCCAGACAAACAGACAAACAGACAGACAAGGAGACAGACAGACAGACAGACAGACAGACAGAGAAAGAGACAGACACCGAGATAAAAAGACTGTAAGAGAAGACAGAGAGAGAAATAGTTAAAGAGAAAGAGCGAGAGAGAATACGAGGAGGAGTTAAAATATATGGAAAGGGAAAGGGTGGGGGGGGGGTGGTCAGCGAGAAAGAGATATAAGGAGAGAAAATTGAGAGAAGGAATGTGGTGAAAGAGAGATAAAGAGATATCCATTCTCTAATTGTTCTTCATATATATACATGTGTGTGTGTGTGTGTGTGTGTGTGTGTACATCAGAGGGATAAGCTTCAGTGTACGTCAGTGTCATCAGCAAGGAGTGTCAGTGTTGCTGGAGAGAATAAAGGTGACGTCATCATTATGGAATACAGGAGATAGCAGGAGATTAGACTGAGAACTGTATATTGACTGTATACATGTGTGTAATACAGTAAATGTTACGTAAAATCGTGATAATTGGCTAATAGCGATAGTTTCTACAAAGCTATTCCTTTTTTAACTTCTGACTCTCCATAAACGAACGTGTAGAATTGTAGATCGTCATAATATATGCAAAGAAATATTGTCATAGAAAATCTAACCCAACTTAAGCTAACCTAAACTAATCTAATTTAACTTAAGGTCACCTAATGTAATTAGGAATAATTCTGCTATTTTATGAAGGTAAACGGCGTCTTATATAAAACATAGCCAATTGTGCCATATGCAAATTTATTTCCATTAGGTTGTAGCAAAAAATTTAAACTTATCTCTATTTGGCCAACAAGTCAGTTGCTTCTTAATGCTTCATTAACACTCTGGACCACAGTGAGAAGAGCTGGAGTGTGACCACTGACCCACTTGGTGGTAAACAACAGACTTACTTCAAGATGTTCACCAACAGGTAACTCAGTGGTCACATCCTGCAGCTCACGTTGTGACCAAGACCATATATATATATATATATATATATATATATATATATATATATATATATATATATATATATATATATATATATATATATATATATATATATATATATATATATATATATATATATATATATTCATGGCTTCTTTTGTCGCCATCGATAAAAAAATTTGATTTTAAATTAATTCATTACTGATGATGCGAGAAGTTGTAATTGGTTTTGGTAATAGTTTTGGAGGGTAAAAATAGATGAAGGTTCGGGATATATGGAGGACTTTGTGTGTGATTGTAATAGTATTATTATACGGGGCTGTTATATGACTATGAAGGGTGATACACTGTATAGTGCAAGGAGAGAAGGAAGGAGGGAGTGAGGGAAACAGGAAAAGATGGAGGCAGGTTGGTAGGGAAGGAATGATGTAGGGAGGGAGGAAGAAACTATTCCTCACCCTCCTCTCCCTCTTACACCCTCATTGCATCACTCTCCTATCTCTTTTTCCATATCTCCCCCTTCCCATATTCTTCCTCCCTTCACTCCCCACCCTTCACCCTCCTCCTCTTCTCTCCTCCCCACCCTCCCTCTCCCCACTCCCCTCCCACCTCCTCCTCCCTTCCTCCCCCACCCCCTACTCCTAGTCATAATCCTCACCACAGCATTAGAACACTTTACCTCATCCTCCCCATCAAAGAAAATTAATATAAAGGTGTTTAATCTTCCCTTCACAGTCATTAAGTGCCCAGGAAGGAAAATTGGAATAGTCTTGTTTATATACAACAAAGAAGCTAACATATCTAAGTTCTAAAAGCCCTTTGACCCTTTTTTTTCGGTGTCAACCAAATTTAATGAATAAGGTAGAGATAAAAAGAAAAAATATAATATGGCAAAGAAAATATTTCAAAATAAGTTATACTTTTGTTAAATTCTAGTAGAGCCAATGAACTGAACACTGGTGAAAGAGTATTGCTGTTGTATCCCATAAGGAAAAATACTGATATTAAAAAACAAAAAAAAAGGATAAAACAAAAAAATTGCCCACAAAACTAGTCAACTGAAAACACTGGAAATTTAATATTGGTGTTTGCCGCAACACAACTATATTGGTGATAATTAAAGGCGATATAGTAAAACAGCTGCCTCACCCTGGTTAATACACCCTTAAGGCAAGTATGTAGTTAACATTAATACATAATCAACACTCACCTCTTAAGAAGTAAAGGAGAGAAGGGCAGTGTGTACAGGAGCTACACAATGGTAACAATAGTGTCGAGGGAAGAAACGAAAAGGAAATAAAGATAAAACTGCCAATTCTGTAAGTTGAGGCTGTGAGCAAAATGAAAAATGATAAAGCTTGTGGGGTTGATCAGCTTCCAGCAGAATTTATAAAACAAATGGACAAGAATGGGATAAAATGTTTGACTAAAATATGTAATTCTATATATTTTCCTTCAAAGGAGATATCAGTGATTTAAAAAATATATATTATTTGTATTGTTACCTATAAAGCCAGGAGCCTTACAGTGCACCCAGTTTAGAACAATTACTTTAATAGGTCGTCCCTGCAAAGTTTTAATCAACATAAATTCAACTAGAATAAATATAACATAAGCAGTGAGTTTTCTGAAGAATAAAATGATTTAGAAAGGAAACAGGAACTTGAGAAGCTATATTTGGTTTGAGAATTTTGAGTGAAAAGGCTTCAGACCTTGGAAAAAGAGGCATGAATGAAGGAGATATTAGAATTGTAAATAATTTTTACTGGCAACAGGAGGCTATAGTGTTAGTAAATAATGAACCTACTAATTGGTTCACAGTTAGACAGGGAGTAAGACAAGGCTGTGTTCTGTCTCCAACATTATATAATATATATTCAGAATTCTTAATGAGAGAAGTTACAAGTGATAAGGACGAACTAAAAGTTATTGGTAAAGTAATATCAAATAAACACTATGCAGATGATACTGCTCTTACCACAGATAGTGAAGAGGCATTACAAAAACTCGTTAATAGTTTAGTGGAAAAAGGTGAAAAATATGGTTTAAGAGTTAATGCTGTAGACTAAAGTAATGGTTGTTTTCAAATTGGAAATAAATCCGAAAATATATATTCTGGTAGGCTATAGGGAACTTAAAGAAGTGGAAAATTTTGTGTATTTGGGAAGTAACAGCTGCTATGGTAGATGATCTAAAATGCCTAATGAAAAGGGATGTTTACTTTAATTTGAGAAAAGAAGGACTGCTGAAGGATTTATATGGCAAGGATTATTGTATGAATCAGGTGTGTGGACACTTTCAGCAAACACCAGAAAAAGGATGGAAGCCTTTGAAATGTCGTGTCATAGGTGAATGCTTAAAATAAGCTACACTGACAGGAACACAAATGAAAAACTACTAAGATCAGTAAAAACTTCAAGGTAAATACTTGATATATACAGAAAAAAAGGAGATTATTTGGTCGTATAATTAAGGGATAATAACATAAATAGTAATGGGTAAAGTTGAGGGTAGGAGGGTCAGGGGAAGGCAGAGACTGGGATGGATGAATGACATTAAAAACTTGGTCCCCAGAGAGATACAAAACCTTGGAGGATTGGTAAAAACAGCCTGAGAACGTTTAGAGTGGAGTGTGGTCGCCAACCCTCAGATAAATAACACAGAACTCTGATTGATTGATTGACCCCATAACTAATCAAGACCCTGAAATACCTATACAAACTAACACTCACTGATATTACAATTTATAAACCACGAGAAGTTTTAGACACTTAATTGTTTATTTATACACATTTATTTGTCTCTACACATTTATTTCATTGTCTGTATGTATAAACCTTTTAGAATACTGTAGGTTTTTTTTTTTTTTTTTTTAAAGGAGATTAGCCCACCCGGGCACAGGTCACTGACCCATATCGGGGCCTGGGGGCGAAAATTTAATAATAATAATAATAATACAGTAATTCATGGTAAATAATATTTATAATAAAAAGTAAAATAAAATAATAATAACAATAACAACACTGTAATAATGATAATAAAAAAAATCAATCGTGAGAAACGCTATAAGTACAGTATGATGCGTTGTCAATAGTAAGAGAAACAATTGAGACCCTGCAATTGTGTGTAAATGAGACAGAAAGTCAGATCAGCAGCCTGGGACTTGGTCACAATATTCGTGATGCCATATGGCAGCAGGGTTTACCATTAAACAACACATTATGCTTCCAATATCTTCCCAGGCGGTGTGAGTTGATACCGTATTTTACTTACCTTGTATTGTATGTCTCTACTGTTTATCTAGTGTACGTTTCTTATGATATCCTCTGGACTAACTCTCTTGTATGTCTGTGAATTCAAGAAACTATCAGTGGAAAGCATAGAGTAGTAAATAGTATGAAGATTTCTTTTTGGGGAGTGATTCATCTGCTGTACATAAACAAAATTTCAGCTGATCTATGACGTCACGTGTAATCCGACCAGTTGATCTGTGACGTCACGTGTAAGCCTACCATCTGATCTGTGACGTCATTGGAGGGGTTACCCAGTGCGTGTTGCTGGTATATGGCGTCCATCACCCTCCATCACCCTCCATCACTTCCTCATCAATTCCCCATTACAGTCCATCACCTCATCACCACTCATCATCCTTCCATCAATCTTGACAACTTTTCCATCATCCTTCCATCTTCTATCATTACTTCATCATTCTTCCATCACCACTGTAGCAACACTTCATCACCACTCCTTCACCACTCCAGCACTACTCCATCACCACTCCATCACAACTACATCGGCTGAGTCATGATCCCTGAATCCAGAGGCAGATTGGAAGGCTTAAGAGAGATTCAAGATAATTACTTCTCTCTCTCTCTCTCTCTCTCTCTCTCTCTCTCTCTCTCTCTCTCAAACTCTCTTCCTTACCCTCCCTAAAACTAAGCCAAAATAACACACAGCAATTATCTATCTATATTTCCTAAACCTCCCTCTCTCCTTCCTTCCTTCCCTCCCTCCCTCCTTCCCTCCTCCTCCTCCCTCCCTCCCTCCTCCTCCCTCCCTCCTTTCCTACCTCCCACACCCTGAAACCTAACATTTCACACTCATTTTACAAAGGAAAATAAATCCAAAATTTCACTGACCATTTCTTTTTACTTACAGCTACCGAAATACAGACCGAACGGACGTGGTGAAAAACGTTCATCCTAAGTTTTTACGAACGTTCACTTTTGAGGAGATTTTACCGGACATCATATATCTTTTTCTGAGAGAGAGAGAGAGAGAAAAATATAGTGAAAGAGACAGGGAGAGAAAAAGATAGTGAGAGAAATAGATAGCGAGAGAGAATCCCATATCGGAATTCCTACGCCAGAAAAATTTCATCTGGGTGGAAAAGACGATGGAACAGGATGAGTGTATGATGGGAGGTATGATTGGATGATATAGGATAGGGGGTGGGGTGGGGTGGGGTGATTATGGGAATGGATAGGGGAATGGATAGGGTAGGATATGATAAAGTACAAAAGGATGGCCCAGAATGGTATAGGATGAGATGAAATTTTCTAGGCTACAATAAACAAAGAGACTGAAAATACACACACACACACACACACACACACACACACACACACACACACACACACACACACACACACACACACACACACACACCCTATAGGTCGTTCATCATTTTCTTGGCTCAAAATTAATTTATGAAAAAGTATAAAAACATTTCAGCAGCTACAGAATTTTGTGGCTCGATATTTTTTCACCGCAAGAACCAAAATACAGCGAGTCATTTAAATGCAAATGATGGCGGGACCTACAAAGTGTTTTATATTTACAAAATAAGATATAAAAAATGTCCTTTTATTTTAACTTTATGGAACAATATTCCCTTTGTTTTTATTATTAGTTTTATAACTCTTCTTATTATCATTATTTATTTTCATTATCATCACAATTGTCTTTATTATTGGTGTTACTATGATTCTCACAATCCTGAACTATGATTTATTTTATCAATTCACTTCTAATTGTGGTTGTGACGTCGTAACTCGGTGGCAGAACATTGGCAGGGAGGCGAGGATCCGTGTCTCCTCTTCGTGCACTCACCAGCGAAATGACTTACACTGGTGGATACACTTGCCAGAACTGAACAACCCTTAGGTGAACAAACATCCAGCTAGGGGATAGAAGGAACTCACTACCTGCTGAATGTTAAGTAGTAGCAGAAGCACCTCCCGCATGATGTAGGAAATTTGTATGAATATATTTCTTTCAGTTGAGATTTTTACTCTTGCACATATTTTACTTTATATTATAGAGTGGTCGAAGCCTTGAGCCAAAACTGATTCATTTATCATTCACTGCCATTCAT
Source organism: Homarus americanus (assembly GCF_018991925.1). Classification (NCBI taxonomy): domain Eukaryota; kingdom Metazoa; phylum Arthropoda; class Malacostraca; order Decapoda; family Nephropidae; genus Homarus; species Homarus americanus. The sequence goes on from NW_024757224.1 coordinate 217,515, forward strand.
CTACCATTCACTTCCATTCATCTACCATTCACTGCCATTCACTGCCATTCATTTATCATTCACTGCCATTCATCTACCATTCACTATCATTTATCTACCATTCACCGCCATTCATCTACCACTCACTGCCATTCATCTACCATTCATTGCCATTCATCTACCATTCACTGCCATTCATCTACCATTCACTTCCATTCACTGTCGTTCATTCACCATTCACTGCCATTCGTTCACGTATTCTGCCATAAAATCTGTGTTCTGCCAAGGTGGTTTCTATCCAAAACAAGATGTCAAATATCTACGACGTTCACCAATATTGCTTTACTTAATTTCACAACAGATAGTAAGTCCTTCCATGTCCCTTCACCCCATCCTTCACCCCACATTTCTTCCCATCCTTCACCCCATCCTTCACCCCATCTTTCATCCCATCCTTCAGCCCATCTTTCATCCCATCCTTCACCCCACATTTCTTCCCATCCTTCACCCCATCCTTCACCCCATCCTTCACCTCATCTTTCATCCCTTCACCCCATCTTCATCCCATCCTTCACCCCATTTCTTCCCATCCTTCACCCCATCCTTCACCCCATCTTTCATCCCATCCTTCACCCCATCCTTCACCCCATCTTTCATCCCATCTTTCACCTCAATTCACTCAATACGTTCATCCCATCACGGCAGACCTTATTCAGTTCTCTCTCCATCTCTCCTCTCCCTTCCATATCCTGTCCTTGTTTCTGTAATTCTTATTCCCTTTTATTCTATTTTCCTTAAATTTTTTCTTTCTCAAACACGTGTTCTCTTTAGCCCCTATATTTCTCTTTACTTTAATCCAGAATTAATTTTTCACATCGTTACGATAATATTTCCTTACTATTTCTCTCTTGTATATCTATTTAGGCACCCCTCTCTCTCTCTCTCTCTCTCTCTCTCTCTCTCTCTCTCTCTCTATCTCTCCCTTCAATTCGTCACTCATTGATCCATTCGCTGACACATTTCTTCAACGATTCTCAAACACCTCACTTCCTCCATTCTATCGCCACAGACTAAAAATTCACCTCTCTCTTCTCTCTTCTCTCTGTTATACTTTTTACAACTTTAATTTTGTTCACATTCTTTATCTACAGTTTCTTAGTACATACTCTACCTACACTCACACACCCTCTTACACCACACATGTCTCTTATCCTCTCTCAGTTTCCATTCCTTCCTGATTCACTGTATTTCCTCACATTTCTCCCCACATCCCTCTGACCAATTCCTGCATCTATTTACCTCCCCAATCACCATCATGTTATCTCTCATACTCAAGCTTTTAATACAGTTATTCATATTTTTAACGAAATCCTTCAATTTCCTCCTCGTTCTTCTAATTCCTTGTTATAGTATGTACTCACATTGATCCACCCTTCATATCCTCTACATTTAATACGATTTATAATATTCTGGGACTGACGACCATATACTTTCATCACACGTCTCCACATTCCATCAGCCAACAACACTGCTACACTTTTTTTTTTCGATGTTCACTCACGCTGATACTCTTGACTTTACTCCTTTCACTTGTCCGAGCTTAGTTCTCCTTTGTCCTTCAGCTTTGTTTTCTATCAGACAAAGGAATCCCGATTGCCGTTCACTCATCGGGTGCTGCTTCAACCTTAATAACCTTATAACAACTATATATATATGTATATATATATGTATATATATATATATATATATATATAAATATACAATAATTTGAATTCCTCTCCCTCTCACAATCAATTCACCCACCGTTAATCTTATACCCCCCCTCCCCTCTCTCCACTCCCCACCCAAATTCCGTCTATCTCCCCACCTAACCTCCCTTCTCACCCTCTCTCTCTCTTTCTACTCCCCACCTGACCTCCCTTCTCTCCCCCTCCCACACAAACACGGGGACGAAGGCGGTGCTTCAGGTAAGGTCTTTGTGAAGGAACTTTGATGTGCGCTAAAGCAATTACCTGAGCCCCTGCTGCATCGTTGTTCACTGCTGTCCTTCTCTTCCTTGCTGTCCTTCTCTTCCTTGCTGTACTTCTCTTCCCTGCTGCACTTCTCTTCCCTGCTGCACTTCTCTTCCCTGCTGCGCCTCCCTTCCCTATCTCACTCCGGATGAATGTATTAATGGATTCAGAGAAGCTTAGGCCAAGGATCTAAGAGTTAGGTCAGCGATAGGATGTTATTTTCCCAGGTACCATCGACTATGACTGCAATGCCCATCGCTACCACCACACTCAGATCGGTACAGAGATAGTCCATGTTGTGATATGACGCCATTTTACATAGCCAGATCCACAAATACACCACCACTACGACGCCATTTGCACAGCTTGGTAAACAGGTAAGCGTGTGTGAATGAATGTTATTGCAGAGAGATAAATTGAGAAGCCTCGACACACCTGAAAAAATTGAACAGGAAAAGAAAAACAATCAGACAAAGAAGGCGGAAGCAAGTCTACACACACACACACACACACACACACACACACACACACACACACACACACACACACACACACACACACACACGAAAGTAAGCAGAAAAATACGATATTTTACATTTTCCTCCCTCCCGCCAACACTTTGAAAAGCTAATGTAGTCGAGTGAACGCAGAGGTAAAGTGTCCGATTTGCATAAGCCACTACTGCCTCTGGTGGCCCCTCATCCCTGCTATTGTTTCTCCCCGCGAGTCTCACTGTAAGACCGCCACTGTTTTATTGTCCTCACACTTTACTCATCCTCGGGGAGAGACACACAGACAGACACACGGACGGTCAGAGATGTGACAAACCAAGATATTGTCTTCATGTTTGAGGGTTAGTGACCACAGCCCACCATTTCAAATACATTCTGGTTGTTTTGCCTCATACGTCCAGATTGTCTGACTTTAAGGGAACTCAGGATTTAATCTCATTTATTCAACCTTGCCTTTCCCTTCCCCTGGTCAGTCTTAACCTTTAATTTTTACACGTTACTATTTCTACTCTCTACCATTATTCCCTAATATCTAATTGAAAATAAAGATATCTCGTTTTCCTTACTCTACGATATTTTATTATTTTTCTTCTTGTTCCATCAACCTCAGTGCTTCTTCATTTATTGTTCTCTTAAGTGTAATTCATCGTATTATTTCTCCTATAGCACCACTCATTAAAGGTTGTCTTTGCTTGAACCATTCTTAATTTAACTAATATTTTTACATTTACTTCCTATTAACACAACAATTTTCCTCCTGTTTAAGTTCCCTGTTGCTTACCGTAAGTTAAGGAAGTTTGATTTTTTTTTATTTGTGAAACAACTATTACTTCTGTCTTCACAGCGTTCACTCTAAGTTAATTATATTTCACTTTTTTCCTTAATTAATGCCTCTTCAGTATCTATTGTAAGATCATCATCATCAATCATCATCATCATCATCATCATCATCATCATCATCATCATCATCATCATCATCATCATCATCATTATTTACTAATGTTACTGTACCATTAACTTTTATACCTTCATCGCTACTTATAACAACTCACTTTAAAAGGTGTCAATAACTTATAGTACTGGAGACAGCATTCAGCCTTGTCTAACTTCGTCTAACTTTAAACCAGCTGGTAATTTCTCTCCATACTATCACTACCACTTCTTGACGCACGAAAAGACTTATAATTCTAATATCTTTGTCGTTAATGTTTTATGTTCAAGAGAGATATTTGTTTATGGTGTTTTATTCTATTTAGATTTGTTTCGAAACCTACAGAAGAAATGTGCCTGTTTCCATGGACCTCAAACCCTCTTCACTTAAAATTTTAAACCAAGAGTACATTCCGAGTTCCTCTTCCCTTCCTGAATCCATTTTCATGCCAGGTAACTCTTTGTCTATTTTAACTTTTATTCTGTCGGAAATTCTGATAACAAAAAACTTTGCCTACTTTGTTTATTAAACTATTTTCAACTAGATACATTCTCAAGCTCCAATTTATACTTTTTTAAGCAAAACCTCAAGATTTTTTAAAGCATTTGTAAAGTTTCTATTGTAGATGGTAGTTACAGTCAAACATTTTTCCTGTTCCTGACCAGCTGTTTCAGAAATTCTGCAGGAAGCTCTACAACTCTGCAACTCCACCAGTCTAATGATTTTCATAATGTTCACAGATGATCAAATTCTGCTTTTGGTGATATACTGTTTGTCGGTAATATATATTTTATCGTTTATTTCCTTCACTCTATTATATTGTCACTGTACACTTTCACTACAAAATCTGCCAACATTTATTTACTTTTTTCCTCAAAATGTATTTTAATCTTTCCTGTTTTTATAATTCCTCTTCACACACACTTATGTTTCCTTCTTTGGTTCATTTATTTTGCACTTCTTTACACTTTCCTGTAGTTATTTCGCTTTTTAGGAGATAAATTTAGCCAATTTGCATTCTAATAATTTCTTTGTGACATTATTTAAAACCCTCACATCCTCCAGCCGTCTCCTTTCCATTTTCATTAAGGTAACACATGTAATTCTATCAGTCTTTGTCTGATTTTTTTCTTAATCTTGTTTTTTTGTTCTATTCTCTTGTATTATTATTATGAATTCATTCCATTGTTGTTACATTTCCTGGTATTTAAATCCTTCTTCCAACAATACACAACAGTGCTTCGGGTTTAAATTATATATTATCTCCCTGTCTCTATTTTCAGTCCCTTTTGTTCCCATTATTTGTATCCAACTTTTTACTTTTTGTTTTCTCACGTTTCAGCCTCACTGCACCCGTTATTGGGACATTTTCTCTCCCACAGTCTCCTCCTGCCTAAACCTTGCTTTTGTTTACTAAGTTTTCTAATATTTCATACAATAAAATTAAAGGTATTTTATGCCTGACCGTTTTTCTACTCTATTATTTACATTATCTAAATAATCTGATCTTACTTCTGGTACTTCTTTCCTTCACTCAAACTTTGTATTAAAATTGCCATGTATATAATTAAACATTCATTGACCCTCCCAGGACTCTTCACAACTGAACTTCTCGTTTTCTGCATCATCAGAGTACGTACAATTCTCTCCTGCTGTTATACCTCCTGTATATATAAATAAACTCTCATGAGATTTACTCCTGTTCAGCTATAAATTCACACTACCCAAAGTGTTTCACCAGAACCATTTCATTCTTCTATAAACATTTTCCTTCTTGCTACCTTTATATAATGTCCTCACACTCCAAATGCTTGTTTTAAGTGGGTTACCACTTCCTCTGTGTGTGTGTGTGTGTGTGTGTGTGTGTGTGTATGAATGTGTGTGTGTGTGGTAATAATGAGCATTATAATTATAGGTTTACAGTAGCCAAAACTTTTAAAATATACTATGGCAAGAAATGACTTAATACAAACAGTTACGTGGGGTAGTAGGTCGTTTAACAAAAGCTTTCATTTGAAAAAAGGAAATGAACATAAAGTGAACATACAAATTATTGTTTACAGTGGATGGCAGGGACTGGTCTCTTGCCTTTCTGTGTGAGGTCACGTAGGTCACGTGCACTGATATATTGAACAAAAAATTTACGTGGTGCACCACACATGATGTCGTAGCAGCTCGATTATTATGTGGCGTCCTAGTGACCGTGTGGTGTGGTGTCACAGTACCTCGCTCACTTATATGTGGTGTTGTGGTATCACACAGTTAAGCACCAAGCTCCGACCGTCGGTTCCCAGCGTGAACTGATTGGCGCCTCGTAGTCTGGTCAGTAGGAGTGGTTGGTTTCCATGGGCGGTTATCTCTGGGTATCCCGGGAGCTTACTGGTGGGTGTGAAGGCTAACCTGGCCACGACTCTCAGTTATTACTCTTTAGTGTATTTTACTGGTATTAAACACTGTTCATCACTGATCAACACTGATCCCAACTCCTGATGGAGAGGAAAGGTTAGGGGGAGGTTGCTGGGGAGGAGGTCAATAATCCAGCCCTGACAGCTGCCAAAGCAGCACCTATAGGTCTTGCTTTTCCGGTGGTGTGTGTGTGTGTGTGTGTGTGTGTGTGTGTGTGTATGTGTGTGTGTGTGTGTGTGTGTGTGTGTGTGTGTGTGTGTGTGTGCGTGTCTGTGTGTTTCCACCTCTTATGAAACATACACAAAGGAGAAATTCCAAGGAACTCCTTTGAGAATCAGAAATCATGTTTTTTTTTCTCTAAGCCATCCCTGGATTTGAAATATTCGTCTTTGTTTTTGTTTGAGTGAAGTTATTTGTAAGATCAAACACCTTAGGACTTCCGGCACTAAGTCTTTACTGTGCTTTGAGTAATGTATAATCATTCATCTCTCTCACCCTCTCTCTCTCTCCTTCTTTCTTTTTCTCGCTCCTTTCTCTGGTTTTCTTTCTTTTATTTTTCCCTCTCATTCTTTCCTTTCTCTTTTGTTTAAAAATATCTTTCTTCCTACTCTCTTTTCCTTTTTAGCTCTACTTTTCTTTTTTTGCGTCTCATTTTATTTTATATATTTCTCTCTTTTAAGTACTTCTTTCTCTCTTTGCTTCGCATCTTATTTCTCATTTCCTTCCTTCCTTCTTTCTTTATATTTTTATGTTTGGTCTCCTTTTGTTTACCTTCGTCTCTTTTATTCTATCTCACTAATTTTCTTCTTTCTTTCTCTTATGCTCTCTAACTTATCTTCACGCTTTTCTCTTTCTCTCTTTCTCTTTCTCACTCTTACGCTCAACACACATCAACCATCCCTTCACTCCTTCCTAACAAAAGTTCTCTCACCGGTGGCAAACCAACACCAAACTATTCACACGTTTTGGGTTGGAAATACACAAGTAAAAAACCGAAACCTCTCACGCCTATTACTGAACGATTCCACCTTTAAAACCACCATCCTATGTAATGTCGAATGCTTTCCTGTACACGTTCAATGTATTCTTATATCCTCCCGGGTTGATTACAGAACGCTTCCACCACGTTTTCTAGTACCTCTTAAGAATCTCCTTCTGAGATATAGAATGTTCGTTTCCACACCTTACTTACTCATATAGAACGTTAACCTCCACACCTTACTGATATAGAACATTCGCCTCCATACCTTACTTTCTCATATAGAACGTTCACCTTCACACCTTACTCACTTATATCTACCGTTTGCCGCCACAGTTAACTTACTAATATAGAACGTTCGCCTTCACACCTCACTCATATACTGTAGAACGTTCGCCTTCACACCTTCTTCCAGTACGCACTAAGAATCTCTCTCGTTGATTTACAGGCCTTGACAGGAAGGTCTGGTCGAGGTAGAGCCCCGGCGTGCACATGAATAACTCGCGGCAATGTTAATGGACTGTGGCGGGTTCCACTACTCGTCTGTCAACTGAGTGTTGTGATGTTTTCCAGCCTTCCACCAACTTCAGCACATTTCCGCTGACTTTGCCGCGGAGTTTGAAAGGAGGGTTATTTATTTGAGGGACTGAACGTTGTGTGTGTATATATATATATATATATATATATATATATATATATATATATATATATATATATATATATATATATATATATATATATATATATATATATATACATATATATATTATTTTTTCTATGCTGTCATAACTTAAAAATTCAACGGTGACTGGCTGTGAACAAGCCAAAGTAATGGTCAGTATATAATTGTGAACACAAACGAGATGACACATAACTTTTTTGTTCAATTTTCCATTGACCTTGACCTTAACTGTAGACCGATTTCATCTGGGGAAAAATAAATCGAGGTTAATGAAACTAGCGATGACAGCAACACACACACACACACATACATACACACACACACACACACATAATTTTACATAAACCCGTGTATAAATGTGTCTGTTTGTGACTATAAATGTACATGAATGTAAAAGCACTGCTGCGGACATGAGCGTCTCTCCTAGACTTTGAGGCAGCCGTCAACAGGAAGCTTAACCCTTAATAATATATCTTATAGAGCCAACCCCTCGAAGCCCGCACCCCCTTCCCTCACTCCTCAACCCTCATTTCTTATTCCTTCTTTCTGTCCTTATTCCCCCCTTTATTCCCCTCACTCTTAGACGAGCCTTCTCATTCTCCCTCACACCTGAATCCTAATTGCTATTCCTCTCACTCTTGTTCATTCTTAATCTTTATTTCACGAACTTTTTAATACTTCTTCCTCTTTCTCCAAATTCTTCGTCATTCCTCTTCACACTTCCTTACATGTACAAGATTTCCTTCTAGTTTCTCATTCTTCATAACTCCTTCTTGTTGTTACCTTTCTCTTTTCCACTATTCCTTATCCCTATTCATTCCTTCTCACTCCTGAACATTCCTTACCTCTCTTCACTCTTCTTCTCTTCCTTAATTCTGACTCCTCAATTCTGACTCCCCTCATCTGTTTCCCTCTCCTCTCCTCTTTCTCTCTCCTATTTCCCCATTCCCCCACCCCATTCTCCCTCACTCTCCCTAATACAAATTCGGTATAGAGGATTTTCTCAGCGTAAACTCCCTAGTCACGTAACCCTCCACTCTACACCACACACCATGCACAGCTCATGAGAAAACGTAAGAAACTTTGTCCAGGTTTTGCCATCTGGTTACAATGTTGACAAGTTGGTTACGTGTCTAGTAAATAAAGATCCAGCCACGTAACTCACCTAACCTAACCTAACTTAACTTAACTATAACTAACCTAAACTAACCTAAACTAAATTAAACTAACCTAACCTAACCCAACCTAACCTCACACATACACACATACACACACACTATACTCACACACACACACACACACACACACACACACACACACACACACACACACACCACACACACACACACATACACACCAGACACACCCACACACACCCACACACACTTACACTTACAATGTTCACTAGAAAATATAAGTAATAATTCAAGGCTCTCGTTCCCGCTGGGTATTTCCCCCACTTAAATCCTATTACAGATTTCCTCACGTGTGAAGACGCCGTAATGTTGGGTGTTGTGAGGACCTGGTCGAGTATCCTTTGTGCCTCTTCATGGGTGCTTGAATATACAAACACCGCTAACATCTACACTAAGTGAGTTATTTTTCTGTTTTCGTTCATTTTCGTGTAATTTTCAGAGTTTTCGTCTAAGAACGCCGCTAATATCTACGCAACCTGTGATTTTTTTTATCTTAGTTTCGCTCATTTCTGTGAACATTTCAGAAACATTCTTCCAAGATGTCGAAGATTAAATGATTTTCTGATTGTTTTTTTTTTTCGGGGTGGCTGTGTTAATTAGTTCATTGTTCGTCCTTACTGACTTTACTAATAATGTTTTTTATGTTTTTTTTTTCGAGCAACTTTTTTTTCTTCGATTGGGACTAAATATAGTTAATGACAAGTTCTTAGACATCCTTGTTTTATTTTTCTTCGTTTTTCTTTTGTTTAATCCACGAGGTTATATTGTTTAAACTAACATACTGCAGGGTAAATTATAGACCTTAAAAGGCAAAATATCATTAATAAAAGGTAATCATCATCCTTAAAAGGTAAACCATCATCATTAAAGGGTAAACCATCATCCTTAAAGGGTAAACCATCATCCTTAAAGGGTAAACCATCATCCTTAAAGGGTAAACCATCATCCTTAAAGGGTAAACCATCATCCTTAAAGGGTAAACCATCATCCTTTCATTTTATATAGCTGTTTTTTTATAGTTTGATTTCATAACATTTATTCCCCTCAGCTCATAAATTTGCTCTGTTTCTTCGGTGTTTTCTCTTCTGTAATAAAGGGATCAAAGTTTCTATTTGTTTGCTCGTGTGGGTGTGGCTACTTGTAAGGCGATTATGTTTAAAATCCTATTCTTTACAGCTTATTATTATTATTATTATTTTTGTTGTTGTTCAGCGTTGTTTAGCTGTTGTTTTTGGTGTATTAAGCGCTGTTTAGTTTGTTGTTTTATTGTCCATAGCGTCATATACTTGTTGTTTTGAGGGTTTTAACTTAGCACAGCTGTTAATGAAACGCACCTAGCTAGCATCCTTAGTTTCCTGAGAAGACATACAAGACTTGGCAGAAAATAACAAATCGTCAAGTTATTCCCTCCTGACGAACTACTAGGTAAAATTTTTTTTTAAGGTTCAATTACACTGTTATATCTGAAGTACGCGTCACAGTCCTTGAAAATAATGATAAAGAGGACAGTGAAGGTTAGAGAGACAACCAAGTCATAAAGATTGAAGGTAAAAGTAAGAACGGGAAAAGACACAGACGACTTACATAACAAACACTGAATAAAAGTAGAGGACATGTGGCCAGAAGACATACAACAACTCCGTCATTAACGCAGCACACTCAGAAATGTTGGGGGATTTTTTCATGGAATTCTTTTAGCTGCTTCACGTCTCCTTGGCAGAAAAAAAACGATGCATATTTTAAAGTTACATTTCAGGGTACGTATTCTGTTCTACGCGGCTTTTCCTGACTGTTTTACTGATAATTATATTCCAAGGGAGAGTTTTTTTTTCTAATATTCTCCCTGCCAACAGGTCCTTACATGTGTGGCGCTGGCGGGCGAATGGTACTTTTTCTACCTTCGGGTCGCTGGAGAAAATAAGACTTACCGTACTGACAGCCGCTTGCTCTCGTGTTGGGTTCTTCCTTCCCACACGTGAGTTTTCTTAAGGAGCTATTGGCTAATTCGATTATTAGAATTTTATCAAATAACCTTTAATTAACATAGAAGTAAAATAAACAAATATATATATATATATAAACTAACTGCTTAAAGCTTCGATTGAAATGTTGTGTTTATTTCGTACGAAGAATCTTTGTATTCTATGACCAAATGTATAAAAAATTAATTGTGAGATATATAAAGGTGGAGATGAATCTATAATCTAATTTTTTCTTCATTTTTTCTACAACTAATTTACAGATAAAAGAAATAAATATGAAATGTATTTATTTTAAGTTGTCATTATGGTCAATTTGTCGTTCGTTTTCAGTATGTTTTTCAATATATTTTATTTCTACGTTGAAAATAAAATAAAGAATGTATTCCTTATATTAATTTTCTTATAAATTTCAGCAATTTTTTTTTTAATTATGCGCCAAGATAAAGATGACACAGCTTGGTTGTTTAAAGCGGACGATATTATTAGTTTCCCCATCATCCCGGATTAAAGGGAAAAAAAATATTGGTGTCTGGAAGCGACATCTTGACACCTAGTTATCGAAGAGGGAAAAAATTGTGTAAAATCGAGTAAGTCTTTGCATACGACAAGCGGTGTATTTTTTCCTTATTTTTTGTGGTGGTTGGGTTAGTAAGCATGTAAAGCGTTTCATATTGTTGTGTGACTTTGGATAAACTGTCTGAAAACACTTTATGATAGAGAAACATATGGAATAGTTCATATATCATTAATTAGTAGATATGCTTTTTTTAAGTGAGTTCAAAGATCATGAGCATAATTAACAATTTTAGCAAAGATTTAGAACACACACACACACACACACACACACACACACACACACACACACACACACACACACACACACACACACACACACACACACACACACACACACACACACACACACATCAGGTCACCATCTGTGAGGGAATTACCACACCACGTCAGGTCCCTAATAACACCATCTGTGAGGGAATTACTACACCACGTGAGGACCCTCATAACACCATCTGTGAGGTAATTACACCACGTGAGGTCCCCCATAACACCATCTGTGAGGGAATTACTACACCATGTGAGGTCCCTCCTAACACCATCTGGGAGGGAGTTACTACACTACGTATTTGCTGTTCAACACGTACAATCCTACATTAATCTGTATGTTCACTGTATGTTCCTTTACCTTTCTCTAATAAAGGCTTTTGTTAAACCACCAATGTATGTAATAAGTCATTTATGTCCAATGTATATTTTCAGCCTTCGGGCTGCAGAACTTTTTCAATAAACCGTTAATTATTATTATTATTATTACACACACACACACAAGTATTCTAAACCAGAGGTGGTGACTAGAGATGGCTGCCACACATTACCTACCCCAAATTACATAGTCTCCCCGGGTAGCTGTCGTTTTGTGAAGGCCTTTGAAGACCAAATCTCCCCTCCTTAGTATCGTTCCACGGCCCCTTGGATACGTAATGAACTGTAGAAGGCGCTGTAGGATAAATCTGCCCCCTCCCCCTCTCTCTCTCTCTCTCTCTCTCTCTTTCTCTCTCTCTCTCTCTTGTTAAACGAGAATGTAGATTTAACTTTATGACACACAAGCAGAAAATCCTAAGTCAGGTTTTTTGACAGAATTTCATGTGTAACAGCATAAATATAATACGAGTCGTATACTTATATAAATATGATAATTATGTATTCAAGTCTAATGAAGAATTTACATATTTTATGTTGTTGATTCACTCAGCAGAAATCTTTTTTTTTTCTCGTTTAATCCAGTTTTTGTCATCAAGGCGGATTCTATGAAGTTTTCCTCTGTAGTTGTTAAGACTGACTTTTCTTTTTTGTATCTCTCTTCCTTGTTGTTATCTTTGTGTATGTATTTTTTCCGCGTTATTTTTGTTTCCACTATTTGCTTCGTGTTATTGTTATTATTTTTACTGTTTCATTTCTTTACGTTGTTATCATGTTAGTTATTTTGTTAGCGTTATTTTTTTTAATCATTTAATTATCGATATTATTACTTCTGCTTACATTGTTTACTTTATTGGTGTTATTATAAACAATACACATGCTTAAGAAACTCATTAATTAGTTACCAAGTGTCGGTCACCTGTATCATAATAAACATATAATTAATATTATTTTCTGATATGGGGAAAAGTTATATCATTCGAGGTGATAAAGAGACTTTATACATGATGAGTTTTAAGTATTATTTATTTATTCATCTCTATAAATCACTATACATAATGAAAGCCAAAGTTACAGTGGTATCAGAAAAGAGTAAAAGCATGTTAGTGAGTTAGATTTATTCATTTTTTATTCTCTTCGTATATAATATTTCCTGACTATTGACTCATTGCCAAAAGTAATTTTATGATCTAAAGGTTATAAAAAAACATATAGTATATATATATATATATATATATATATATATATATATATATATATATATATATATATATATATATATATATATATATATATATATATATATATAGATCCTAATGAAAACGTGGATAAGATAAATCTTGATAAAATCCACACTGGGAAAAGGGAAACAACGGAGCACCTTAGCTTTCGTCTTTAACTAAGACATCTTCAGGGTAACAAGCTACCTCTGAATGTGAATAAGATAAGGTCTTCAATTTATATATATATATATATATATATATATATATATATATATATATATATATATATATATATATATATATATATATATATATATATATATATATATATATATAACACCAAGCTGCCTATATATTTCACATATATTATATAAATTGTGTAGCTTCGGCGTTTTATATTTTGAGGGCCACTTTAAAACTCTCGCTCGCTCCTCTTCGTAAATTCATTGGTTATTAGATATTTATTGCTTTTGGGAGATTTGATAGTGTTGATATTTAAAAAGTATCAGCTGTCATGTTGCTCCGTCAAATATTAACACACTCCCTCACCACCTCACCATACTCACTCTCACCACCTCACCACACTCCCTCACCATCCCTCACTGTATCAAAATCTTAACTCTCCTCCCCTGAATATTTCCTTCGGCGTGATAGCATGTACCAGGGACTCCATTTGCTAGCGGTGTCGGTGTGAGTGTCTGGTTCCTGCTGCAATGTTACAGATGAATAATTGGTCAACATGCAGAGGCTGGAGGGCGGTCTAAGAGCTCATAGTAGGTGAGGACACGAATTCGATTTTTTTTTTCATTTAACTTGATTTTTTCCCGTTTTATCTTATTTTCGTTTATTTGTGTTCATTCTTTTTTTTCTCTTGTAAATATTTTCTGCTTATTTTTTGTATTAGTTATCTTTTATTTATCAAAGTTTAATTCCTTGCTCTGTTTTGTTTAATTTATTTTTAATTCATCATTTTTTGTTTCTATATATTTCATCTTTATTTTCTTTCTTTATAATACTCTACATATTTTTTTTAATTTCTTGTTTTGTGTTTTTATTGCGATTTTTTGTTTTATCTCCTTGTTTCCGTGCGTGACTGTGTGTGTGTGTGTGTGTGTGTGTGTGTATATATGTAATAGCCTCACAGGTGTAATAAGCACCATCATTCCCCCCACCTGTGTACACCTGTCACAGTAGTGTTCTTTAAGGCCACATCTACCTTAACAGTCTAGTAATTCAGGCTAGGTATAGAAATTAAGTCGAAAGGTCAAGGTCAATGCTTGAAGGGATGGCAGTCATAATGACGTAGCCTACATATTTTGTTTATATCTTTTAATTAATATACAGTCAGAGTTTTAACCCTTTGAGGTCAATGATTTAACCTGTTGAGGATGGTGATTTATCCCTTTGATGATGATGGTTTAACCCTTTGAGGACGATGGTTTAACCCTTTGATGACGATGATTTAACCCTTTGAGAACTATGATGTAACCCTTTGATGACGATGATTTAACCCTTTGATGACGATGGTTTACCCTTTAATGACGATGGTTTAACCCTTTGAGGATGATGATTTAACCCTTTGAGGATGATGATTTAACCCTGTGAAGACTATAGCCCTTTGAGGACAGATAATTTAACCCTTTGAGGACGATGATTTAACCCTGTGAAGACGATAACCCTTTGAGGACATAATTTAACCCTTTGAGGATGATGATTTAACCCTTTGAGGACGATGACTTAACCCTTTGAAGACGATAACCCTTTGAGGACATAATTTAACCCTTTGAGGACATAATTTAACCCTTTGAGGATGATGATTTAACCCTTTGAGGACGATGATTTAACCCTGTGAAGATGATAACCCTTTGAGGACATAATTTAACCCTTTGAGGACATAATTTAACCCTTTGTGGACGATGATTTAACCCTTTGAGGACGATGGATTAAACTTTTCATTGTCGAAAGGTAAAAGAACATTATATAACCTTACTCAACATTAATCACTCAATATCTAAATGAAAAAAAAAATGCATACGAAGATTTTCACAACAATGCATAAAAATTTACTGTTTATTAGACATGACCTTCAGTTTATTGTTCTTTCATGTTCTCTCTGTAGGTAGTCTAGGATGACGGAGAGACACAGGTGAAGCAGACAGGTGAGTGGATCGGACTCGCACAAGAGGATCCGATCTTATATGTTATTCAGAGGAGCAGCGAGCCAATGTACACGACACCACCTCTCACATTTTTCCCCGCTTTTTTTTTCTGACAGGTAGAGTGAAGATATTGGTTAGTTTGTTCTTTGGTTTAGAACAAATCTGTCAGTGTCTCTGTCTGTCTGATTGTTTTGATGACAGGTACTGCTGAAGATATTGTTAAAACTTTTTGCGTTTTGAGAAAAGCTGATAGTTTCCCACTGAAAATCTCTGGTAGATTTGTTTTTTCCTTGTCTGAATGTTGTTGTTTTTTTTGATAGGTACAGGTGAAGATTTTGTTAATTTTTGTTTTGCGTTGTGAAAATTCCTCAGCTTTTATTTGGCAGAACATCTTACGGGTACTGGTAAACATGCTAACTAATTTATTTTAACAGTTTAGAACAAATCTGTCAGTTTTTCTCCCTGTTTTAGTTTTCCTTGTTGCTGATGTTACAAATACAGATTATATTTGCTTGTTTTTCTTTGATTCAGAATAAATTTTTCAATATTTCCGTCTATCTGTCATATAGTTGCAGAAACCTAGTACTCTTATTCATAGTTAGGTTAGGTTAGGTTAGGTTAGGTTAGGTTAGGTTAGGTTAGGTTAGGTTAGGTTAGGTTAGGTTAGGTTAGGTTAGGTTAGGTTAGGAGCAAAGTCAATGTTAGTTTAAGTTAACGCCTAAAATTAATGTAGCCATGAGTATACTTTAATGTGTGTGTGCGTGTGTGTCTTTTAAGACTGGGGCCTATTAGGATTAGCTACCACATAACCTGTAATATTGTCGTAATAAACACCGATACAACGGCATTACGGAAGTGTTGGCATAGAGACTTTCTATGACAAACCTTACACTATAACAGAGCTCATCTGTGTTAGTTAATGGGAAGAACAATTGTGAGGGACAAAGAAAAAATCTTCCTAATTCATATTATTATAAAACATTCTCTCTCTCTCTCTCTCTCTCTCTCTCTCTCTCTCTCTCTCTCTCTCTCTCTCTCTCTCTCTCTCTCTCTCTCTCTCTCTCTCTCTCTCTCTCTCCCATGGCTACTAATCCTTCGAGGAATAATCCACTTAATTAATCTGAAATCTCCCCTTCGGCTCCGAAATCCATTCGTCCTGTCACGAAAAACCAGAAATTTAATACCTAGGCAATCAGCTCCAGTGAATACCCCGTTGCAAATTTAATCCAGCTACTGATCAAGGAGGAATTTGCAATATTCTGCGATGACTGACATATACCAGGTGCATTTTACAGTTCCGCATTATTCAGCCAAAGCGTTGAAATCTTTAACACCTTGGAGAAGTATGCGATAAAAATGAGTGAAATGCTTAACCCTTTGAGGCCAGATTGAGTTTAAGTCATTGCAAACACAGAATCAATCATCATTTGATGGTGGTTCAAGTTCAATTATCAAATGATGCTTGAACGGTTATTTTTGTGTGGTACAGTGACCTTAATTGCTTGGGGAAGGTCAACTATGTTTGTATTGTGACTGACTGCAGTATTTTTAATGTTTAAGATAAGTTACTTAAGGATACTGGCTAATATCTCACCTTTCCTTCCACCCTCAACTTGATGAATGAAAAGCATGAACTCCTAGTGCTAGTCTGCTTGCCAGCTACCAAAAGAACACTACACATACTGTCCTGCGGTCTGGTAGCAACGAAGTAAGTTAAGTAAAACCAAGTATTAAGTGACAGAAATAAAGGTCGGTTTACATTGGTCAAGACACACGATGCCTCTCCGTAAAGTGTCACAAAGTATGAGTCAAAAAAAAATTCACACTACAATATCATACTGACATTCGAGCGACTACAGCTACTACTACTACTAATAATAATAAAAGTTTTCTCTTACTACTATACTTAATATTACAACTAGTAATTGTTTTCACAAAAAAACAATAATACCACAATTTCTCCTTACGGTCCAATAGACAAAAACGTACATGAAAATAACGTATTACAGATAAAAAGGAACTACAGGATGAGCTTGGAGGATTGATCTTTGAACCTGCAGGACCAGGCGACTAAGTCCTCTCACCATCCTGCTGATTTGTCCCTAATTGTTATCTTTGTATATCAGTATTTATCTCTCTCTCTCTCTATCTCTCTGTATTTTCTTTACATATTTACTCACATGCAATAAAATACTCCCACCCTCAGGGGACATCACACATTCCCACCAATATTCTCCCTTAACTCGTCACCAACACGCAACAACTGGTGCTGGTTCAATTGGGGACGAAGACCAAACACAGAATACCAGACCTAAGAATGTGATGCTTGACTTAGTACAATAACAATGGAACCATCTATAATAAGGGTGCTGATATGACTACTACTACTACTACTACTACTACAGTACTAATACCATTTTTGTCAATGTAAACCACCTCCAAGGACTACGAGAAGCTCAAGGGGATACTCTCTGGTTACGCAGTTTGTTGGCCACGCAGGTTGGTCAAAGGGTGTATCCAATCCCCAATGAACTAGGAAACTAAAATTTGGACACAATTGTAACCAGGGACTTTCCTTGTCAATTCATCGTCGCCAAAGAAGTTATCTTGACTCTCAGACGTTAAATCAATGACTTTATGAGATTTTTAAAGGCGTTAAGTATTCTTCCTTCAGAGGTGATTGAAACATCGTCATATGTGGTTTGCCTCATCGTCCTCCAGGGGTATAATTCACACACACTATTGATCTACTGTTCCTCTACCTGGTTAAAAACTAATCCATATTGTATTGTACTGTACTGTATTAATAGTGATGTATGCATTGAGAAGAGAGAGAGAGAGAGAGAGAATATAATATGTGGAGAAGAGAGGAACAGACAAAGAGCATAAGATGAAAAAGAGAGAGGAAATGAGAGATACGTAAGAAACATGAGTTAGAGAAATAGTAAGAATAGCAAAAGATAGATGGATAGATAGCACATATTTAGATTGAGGTATAGAAATAAAAATGATTAATAAAAAGAGAGAAAGAGAGAAAGAGAGAAAGAGAGAAAAAGAGAGATAAGTACATAAATGAAAAAAAAATCATGGATTGTACTCTTAAATTTGTGAAATATATAGTAGAAACAGAGAGAGAGTTAGAAAGAAGTAAGAGAAAGAAAGTAACAGAGAAAGAAAACGTGTAAAGATAAGAGAGAAAGAGAGAGAAAGACAGACAGACATAGAAACTAAGAATCCTTGAAAAAAAAAAATCAACACTGTAAATCAATTGAGATATTAACCACTACACATAACTCCTCACACATACTTGTTGTCTCTAGTGGTTTTTGTGTCAGGTGAAATACTCGATACCAACAATTCCTGGAAGCTTTAATCCAGCCAGGTGAATAACAGGTGCGTGTGGTTAATTAGTTCTTGGAAGACTTTAACACAAAGAGATGGGGAGGTAATCCGGTGTTGTGCTTTTATTTTTGTACATAAATTTTAGACGTCAGGTATCAATTATAGGTTTCAGGGGTTATATTAGTTATAGGTTTTGGGAGGAGGTGTAGACTATGTGAATCTGATAACAATTTTAGCTTTTTGAGATTAATGTTGTAAGGGGTTTATGTTAATTGAGTCTTTTGGTGATAAGGGAATTTGGCAAACAGTTGTTAGGAGGAGGAGGAGGACTAACGCACATGACGAACATTTGGTTGTGAGGTATTTTACACACACACACACACACACACACACACACACACACACACACACACGTACGTACGTTAGATACATGCTTCAAGTATGTCTCTATTTTTCACATTTGTTGAAACGCCTCAAGAAAACTAAGGCGAGCATTGAATACTTTATAATCTGTGTTCCATCTCGCGTTGTTGTGTTGCATGCGCTCTCTCTCTCTCTCTCTCTCTCTCTCTCTCTCTCTCTCTCTCTCTCTCTCTCTCTCTCTCTCTCTCTCTCTCTCTCTCTCCTCTTCTCTCCTCTCCATCACACTCAACATCCCCTGACCTTCACCTCCACCACCTCCTCCCTCACCTTCTCTCCCCTCCTTCACTCTTACCCTCTCCCCTTCCTTTGTCTCTTTCTCTCTCTCTTCCCTTACCTTCTTCCCTCCTCTCCCTCACTCCCCCCCCCCCTCCAGCTCTCCAAGCATCGCACGCCTTAGCTACACCGTCTTATTGCCTCCTCCATAAATCCGGAAGAGGAGAATAAAGAGGCTAGCTTGGAGTTTTCATTCAATTTGTGTGCAAGCTGTTATTTCTGCTTGTGATCCACGAGGCTCTCTCACTCTGCCTCAACCTCTGGTAATTCCATTGTACTTTATTGACATTTGTTTATTTATTGAGTGAAAAATAACAGTGTAAGGTTAGATATATGTAGAGTTGAAGATACTGATGCAATTATAGGTATAATGATAAAGTTTATTTGCTTTTTCATTATAAATCACATCTAAATAACCACATGAATTAACTAAATGATTCAACAATACAAAAAATATTCTGAGTAGATAAAAATATATAGTAAATCTTCATAGTTCTTACCTGTTTAGCCCTTCTTAATTAGATGACCAGGTGTTAATGAAGGTGTCTAACGAATTGTCTTCATTAGTACACATGGTTAGGTGGCGTCATCTTATACTGTATACGTAGAGAAAATATTGACAATACTTATATTAAACTGATTCTTCATATATTATGTAATATGGGTTAAATTCTGGGTTTGGGTTAGTGAGTGATTGAGTCAGTCAGTCAGTCAGTCAGTCAGTCAGTCACCATTTCTTTCACCCTCATTCACCATTTCCTTCAACCTCAGTCACTATTTCCTTTACCCTCAGTCACCATTTCCTTCAACCTCAGTCACTATTTCCTTTACCCTCACTCACCATTTCCTTCACCCTCACTCACCATTTCCTTCACCCTCACTCACCATTTCCTTCACCCTCACTCACCATTTCCTCATTCTCATCACACCTGCTGGCTGTCACCGTGTATAAAACAACAACAGACCCAATGCAATAGAGGCCAGTTCGATATACGATTTATTAAACTGCAACTTTAATTGATCTTTTAAGGATGCGAGTTAGACCAATATTGCAAGGTTGATTGACATGCCAACACTCAGATTACCAAATTGAAGTGTCCTTGGGTGATAAAAGGTCAATAGTAGTTTGTTTTTCGATCTTTATGTAGTTTAATTAAAATACAATATTCTAAAAAATCATAAGGTTAATTTCACGTCGAATTCACAGTATGTTTTATGATGTATGGTTTTTCCTCGTATCTAGATATGGAAGAGGAACATATTTTAACTGGTAATATTAAAAGGAGACAAAAATTATATTAAGTCCAGCATAGCAACAAAAATTACACTGTGATTCATCTTTTAAATTGATATGTTCTTTTGACACCATTTAGGAAACACACACACACACACACACACACACACACACACACAGACACACACTGGAAGAGACAGACATAGAGACAGGAAACAGAGACAGCAGTAGCTAACAAGGTCAGTGAATGAAGCACCACTAGACTCACCATTGTGTTAGCTGGACTTATTGAACTGCTACGAGCCAAGAGAGAGAGAGAGAGAGAGAACACACACACACATAAATGGCTGAGAGAAAAAGAGGAAAGAGTGGGAGATTGAGAAAGTGAGAAGATATAAAAGACAAATACGCTCTCAAGGTATGAGAGAGAAGAAGCAGTAACATAGGAAATAAAAAAAAGAAATACACAAACAGAGGCAGGACACACACACACACACACACACACACACACACACACACACACACACACACACACACACACACACACAGAGAGAGAGTTAGATTAATAGATGTAGAGAGAGAAAAGAGCAACATACGTGAAAGACAGCAAGATAAATAGTAGATCAAGAAATGGTTTGAGAAAGAAGTTGACCTCCTTCGCCCAATGAATATAAATGACGTTAAAGGTTTCCAGGCCTAGTGCAGTCCTCTGAGAACATCGGTTCGAGCCCCATGAAATGTATGTTAATCTCTCTCTCTCTCTCTCTCTCTCTCTCTCTCTCTCTCTCTCTCTCTCTCTCTCCTCTCTCTCTCTCTCTCTCTCTCTCTCTCCGACCAACTTGCTGTAACATCTAAACACGAAATATTAAAAAAAAAAAATGCGTTTTCTTCCTTTGATCTCAGTACCAACATATATTACAAACATATTTGATTATATCGTCCCTAAAGACTACCACAGTATATCTATAGGATGGATGGATGGATAGATGGATGGATAGATGGATGGATAGATAGATGGATAGATGGATGGATAGATAGATAAATGGATAGATAGATAGATGGATAGATAGATAGATAGATAGACGGATAGATGGATGGATGAATAGTAGAATAGATAGATAGATGGATTGATGAATAGATGGATAGATAAACTCTTGATCTCCTTTGATGAAGGTAAACAGAGACAAAGAGCAAAACTCCTTTTGCGAACAAATTGAGCTCCCTTGTGATGTGTAAACAAGACACACACTTACTCCTTATAAAACCTTGATATGCCGACTGAGTTCATATCATTGTGCTAACGAGAGACCAGGGGGAAGAAAGAGAGAGAGAGAGAGAGAGTAGTAGTAAAAAGGGAGAAAAAGAGAATGTTAGGTTGGTAAAAGAAAGAGAGAGGCAAAACACAGAATAAAAGACTGAAGGAGAGAGAGAGAGAGAATCACCTGTGTTTTAAAAGTCTATACTTCTATACCCGAGGCTTGAGGAGTGTCTTGATAACATAGAGATGAGAGCTCATTGGCTTAGTGCTCGAGTAAACAGTGTGTGTGTGTGTGTGTGTGTGTGTGTGTGTGTGTGTGTGTGTGTGTGTGTGTGTGTGTGTGTGTGTACAGTGTGTGTGTGTGTGTGTGTGTGTGTGTGTGTGTGTGTGTGTGCTGTGTGTGTGTGTGTGTGTGTGTGTGTGTGTGTGTGTGTATGTGTGTGTGTGTGTGTGTGTGTGTGTGTGTGTGTGTGTGTGTGTGTGTGTGTGTGTGTGTGTGTGTGTGTTGTTTGTTTGTCCTGTTGTCTTTGTTTTGTTTTATGTTTTTAGCTCAAGTAGTTCACCTTCTATTGAGTATTAAATGAGAACAAGTAGAATATAGTTACTGTGTGAAAAGGTGAATTGTGGACATTCTCAAACTCAACAACAATTCAGAGATAACAAGGTGGTACTTCTTGCTGGAGGAGGAGGAGGAGGAGGTCTGTACCCTGAACATTCCTCGTGAGACTTATTGGTCCTTCTCAAGTGAGTGTTTACAGATAACAGCAGCAGGCGATGACTCTGTTGAGGAACATGATGGTACAAGTTGATTCTTACAGTACAAGTGTGTGTGTGTGTGTGTGTGTGTGTGTGTGTGTGTGTGTGTGTGTGTGTGTGTGTGTGTGTGTGTGTGTGTGTGTGTGTGTGTGTGTGTGTGTGTGTGTGTGTGTGTGTGTTTGTGCAAGCCATGGTATTGGGCCCTGTCTTTAAACTCCCGGGTTTTTTGCTGGATGGAGTCACTTTGCTTGGGGTATATATAATGAAATAGGGTAAGTAGCTGGAATTCATGGTCCAATGCCGCGGTGGGGGGAGGAGGAGAAATGGAGGGAGGGGGTGAGGGACGGGGTGAGGGAGGGAAGGGGGGGAGGGAGAGAGGAGAAAGGGATTGCTGGAAGGTGGGAGTGGGGATGGAAGGAGGGAGGGAGGAATGGAAGGAAGAATGATTGGATGGAAGGAGGGAAGGAGAGGGACAAGAGAAGGGAGAGGGGGAGATAGAGATCGAGGGACGTAGAGGGATATAGCGAGAGAGGAGAGAGGTAGTATAGACAATGAAGAGAAGATTGATAGAAGAGAGAGAGATAAGAGAGATAAAAGAGAGAGAAAGAGAGAGATCAACGCACCACGCATACAAAAAGGCACACACACACAGCTATTTTTAAGTACACAAGAAAGAAGATTATTACCTGTATGAACTCTGTGTATGGTGTTTAATTGCCTTTTCTTTTGGCAATGTTTCAGTTTTATTCAGTAAAATCGTCAAACAAATTTACATTGGTTCAGTGTGTGTAATAATTATAATAATTAACGGTTTATTGAAAGAGCTTGGCAGCCAGAAGGCTGAAAATATACAGTTACATATTTGGGGAATGGGTTTCGAATTACAAATAATATACAAGTAACATAAGTGATACAAATAAGATATATAATAACTAGATGGGGAAAAGCTCAAACTACAGTTCATTTCAACATAGTGACAGTGCAAGGAGTAGTGTTTACTGGGAGTGAATACACTGGTTTATTACAAGTTATTGATAATTTTTACAATGGTTGGGACTGGGCTGTTCTTATAGCGATCAGTTCGTGCACGTATGGGCTGGATGCGGTTGTGGTGTCGAAACAGCAATTCTCGGGCTAGGGATCTCAGGTGGTAGTAGGAGCCGGTGTCGAGGATGGTGTAGAAGCTTCTTACCAAATTTGCAGATGAGGTCGTGGTGATGGTCAGTGAGAGTCGAAAGGGTCAGTGTGTTGAGCGCTTCTTGATATGTGGAGTAGGAGGGAGAGAATAATCTTGCATGCCCTCTTTTGCACTTTTTCTAGGTGTTTACGTTGTGTGGCATTTGGGAGGAAGACCAGGTGGGGAGGCATTAGGTGAGCTTGGGAAGTATGAATGTTGTGTAAACACTGAGGAGCTCGGGTGCAGGAACTCCGAGGGACTTGAGTCGGCGGAGGAGGTGGAGACGGAAACTGGAGGATTTGACAACTTCACTGACGTGTGGTTTCCAATTTAGTTTGTTGTCTATGGTGACGCCGAGGAGCTTCGTGGAATCTACAACCTGGAGTGTGTTCGGACCTAGAGTAATGGAAGGAGGTGGGACAATGTCGGAGGAGAGGTTGATGTGCATAACCATGGTGTTGGTATGGTTGATGGTGACATGGTTGTTGGTGGCCCAGTTTGGAGACTGTTCAATAAATCCTGAAGGGCGGTATAGTTGGGGAAGCAGAATTGTTGACGCTGATCCCAATGGTGGAGTCGTCGACATATTTCCAGCGAGCAGGGGTTTCTCTTAGGGCATCATTGATGAGCATAAGGAAGCAGAGTGGTCCCATCTTGGTGCCTTGGGGGACGCCACAGGTGAGTGACTGAAAGGTGGAGACAGCCCCTCGGAAGCGTACAGCTTGGCGTCGGTCACTGAGGAAGTCTGTAAGCCATGGTATAAGACTTCTCCGAAGCCCGAGGTCAATAGCTTTGTTGATGATTATATTGTGGTCGACTAGGTCGAATGCTTTAGTGAAATCAATGAAGGCGACAGCTACAGACGTTTTTCGTTTCTCGAGATGGCGGTATATGTAATCGAGAAAGCTGACAAGACAGTGAGTGGTGGAGGAAGTTTTCATGTTGCTAAATTGCTGAGGGTCTACGACTCCTGCAATATCAGCATAAGCCCAGTCGAACACAAAACTTTCACAGATTAGGCTGGGTATTGGGGTGATTGCAATAGGTCGTAGCTGATTTAAGGATTGTGGGCTGGTTGACTTGGGCACTGGTGATATATAAGAGGTCTTCTAGTCAGCTGGGCATCTGGCTTGACTGAGAGAAGCATTGATGATGGAGCATAGGGGTTTAGCAAGCTCCGGGGAGAACTCCTTGAAGAGTTTCATTGGTAAGTCGATGGGGGTGGTAGAGCGTTTTAATTTTAGTTTGTCCAGGCGTTTTGCTACTTCAAATTCTTCCACTAAGTCAGTGGGAAGGGGGGCTGGTAGGTAAGCAGGGAGAGTGGTTGTGTCAAGCCGGGGGAGCGTCTGGCATATAGTAGCGAAATGGTTATTTGTTTTCTCAGCTGCGTCAACATTAGTGAGATGGCTAAGGAAGAGGAGGGGGTGTGTCTTATTGTTTAGTCCACAGAGTTCTTTAAGCTTACCATACCATTGACTGATGTTGGTCTGCTTCAGGTGTTGTAATTTGGTTGGGTAGTGGGACTTCTTTGCAGTGCGTATTTCGCGGATGACTCGGTTGCGAAGGGACCTGCAGCGGATGTGGTCATTGAGATGAAAGGCTCTGTCTCTCTGTTGCATAAGTCTTTTGATCCGAGGTGTGACCCAGGGCAAGTCAACTGGGTGAGATCTGACGGACTTCTCGGGGAAGAAGTGGTGGTGAGCTTCCGTGGTGGTGTTGGTATAATTTATCCATTTGGTTTCCACGTCATCCACGCTAAGTACTTCAGTCCAGGGATGGTGAACTATCCACTGCCCGAAGAGGCGCACTGCAGAGTCAGTAATCGGCCTGTAGGTCTTGATGTAGGGTCTCTGTACTTGGGTGGGAGTGGCAGCTGGGGACCAGAGCACTGATAAGTGTGTACTACACCCGATAGGAGGCATTGGTTGAGGTGGTTGGTACTGGTCTGCTAAGTCAGTTAAGATAAGGTCAAGGGTATTTTGACCGTGTGTGGGGAAGGTCACAACTTGTGATAGTGATAGCTGGTCCTGGATATCAGTGGTGTCAATTTCATTAAAATCCCCACATAATACTAACTTGGCACATGGGTACCTAACTCTGAGGTGGTCTGAGGTGGTAATGAGATGATTGATAAGAGTGTCTCTGGTGGGTGAGCGAGGCGGATGGTATGCCACACAGATTATGATGGAAGCAGTGTGGCGCGGGTGGGCTGGTGGCACAACACGTACCCATAATGCTTCCACATCTGCTGGGACTTGAACATCCAGGCGTGACGGGCGTAGGTCATCTTGACAGAAGAGGGCAACGCCCCCTCCGCGTCTATGTGAACGAAGGTGATGAAAGAGTTGATATCCCTCAATATGACACGTTTCAGGCACAATTTGCCAAGCCTCACATATGGCAACGACGCTCGCGGCGGCTGACCTGACTGTAGTTGCCAGCTCGTCGAACTTATTAGCTAGGGAAGTGACGTTGGATAGCAGTAGAGACGGGAGATCATACCATATCCGTGGAACTTCAGTGTAGTGGTACGGTCTGTCAGGGGTGGGTTTCTCCGGTTTCCTAGTGGAGGTTACGGTTCTAATGGGCTTCTGTGTATGACGGCCTTGTCTACGGCTACGCGCGTGGAATATGTTCAGTGACTTGAGTCGCGCGATAACACTGCCATCAGGATAACCGTTCCCACGCTTTAGATGGTACAGAGTGCATCGGGAGTAAGTGATTGGTGGCCATCTGTTGATATCTGTTGTGGGCGGACGGAAGTGTTTGTCACTGACGGCACTTTGAGGGCCACTGACACTGGTAGACATCTGTTGATATTTGTCAGTCGTAAAGACCGTGGGTCTTTGTCCCTGGTGCTTGGGGTCGCCGACACAGTTTTCACGATATATGTAAACACCGCGGTGGTCCTTGTCACTGGCACTTTAAAGGTGACCGATAAAGTGCCCACTGTCTGACTTTTCCTTGGGGTGCACTATCGGAGCACTGTATGATAATCACTTATTGCACTGATGACTTGAATGTTTTGCTGAGAAAGTCCCGGTCAGGTTAGGTCGGGTCCAGTCACACTGCTGTGCTTTTGTGCTTTTCCTTAAGTGCACTATAGGAACACTGCTCGGTAATCAATCGTT
Organism: Homarus americanus; assembly: GCF_018991925.1. Classification (NCBI taxonomy): domain Eukaryota; kingdom Metazoa; phylum Arthropoda; class Malacostraca; order Decapoda; family Nephropidae; genus Homarus; species Homarus americanus. Next base: position 244,385 of record NW_024757224.1, read on the forward strand.
CACTAATCACTAGAATGTTTTGCTGAATAGATCCCGGTGTAGTAAGGCTGGTAGGGCGTTGGGATATAGCAGGGGGAGTGGCAGGGCCAAACAGACTCGGCCTGGTTGCTAAAACCGGGAGCGCCTTCTGGGCACGTCTTGTGTGTGTGTGTGTGTGTGTGTGCAGACAATGAAGGTATAAAATTTAGTATTTATAAAGGCAATGCAGGTTCATGATATACATAGAGACACCAAAACATGTAGTTAAACCGTGTGGGTATACTAACAATGGCAAAAGTACGGCAATACGGCAATGATAGCCAACAAAGTCATCAGATACCTATCAACCCAGGGAGTCATTTAGCGGCTGAAGATGGATATGCTTATAGAGGAAGAGATACGGGAGTAATAGACGTTCGTAAGATCAGAGAGACAGTGCGAGGTAGTCAATAGGGTTTAAATTAATTGATGGGTGTGGAGTGGGGTGGGGTGAGGAAGTGTGTGGAGTGGGGGATGGGGCAGGGTGTGGATTGAGGGGGATGAAGTGGACGAGGGACAAGAAAGTGGCGTGAAGTGGGGGTGACAAGGAAGGGGTATGGAGATGGAAGGGCAGGGGGGTATGTGGATTGGGGATGAA